>NC_047667.1:36025011-36325011 GCF_011762505.2 Arvicanthis niloticus
TGGGAGCTTTTGAATGTCTTCTTGAGATAAGAGAAAAGTTCAGATCATTTGTCAGAATTCTGTTTAAAGAATAAATGCAAATTTCACGTTGGCTGTGCTGCTTCCTCTGGAGCTTGTTATAGCAGAACTACTTCCTCAGTTTTGTCATTTAAATGTTGGTGTTGGATTGTGATATGTGGCAGGGGTTTTCAAACTATGGTCAGTCCTTTTTAGTGTGCTTACCTGTCCATGATAGTTTTCCAATTAGAACAGATAAGCAAATCCAGGCACTTTTGTAGAATTATTCATTTACTATTCATGAGCAAGTAAATAACTTCAGTTTTCCTGTGTCCCTTTAGTATTGCCAGATCACACAAATCAATGCTAATGAGCTGTCTTTCAGTATTTCTGGAGGGCTGTACTCAGAACATTCATGGATACTTCCCTCAGTGGAGCCTTGCCCATGGATTCTGCATGTTATATCAAATATATCTGTTAACTCCAATCCAACTATGTTGCAGGATGTAATATAGACCATTTTTATGAACTACTATTTAGGAAATAATGACAAAAATGTCTTTAGCAATGCAATTCAGATGCAGTTTTAATGTTCTCAATCCTGTTGCTTATAGTCACTTTACAGAAGTCACATATGCAGACAGTTTAGAGTCATCTCATCTTACAGAACCATGGTGCAAATAAACATCTTTTTCATAAACAGCCATGTCTAGATATTCACAATTTTAGGCAACAGAAACAGATTAAACATGAACCAAGAAAGCATTTAATTAATGACAGTTTTTTTCCCCCATTATTATTCAAGGGCAATGCAATTTTGATAAAATTGGTGTCCGAATCCAAAGTTGTTACTGATAAAATTATTGTCTAGATTAAGCAGGAATACTTTCCTCTGCAAAGAGCTCAAAATGCAATATCAACATACATGTATTACTTTGTAGAGTTGATTCAAAAATAAAATGTGCCATATATATCTCTAGAACCTTAATATAAACTTATCAAAATCAAACTTTCTGTTTCAATTTTAAGAAATTATGAATAATCAATGATTTATATTTAAAAACCTAAAAAAAAAACTGAAGAGAAGATTTTACTTTCCTATGTGCAGTTAGAATCATTTCTGTAATACCAGACATTTCTGTTTAAACAATACAAACCTCTATGGACTTCAAGGCTATATTTGAATTGGAAAACAAACCTCAAATAAATGAATAAATAAATAGATAGATAAATAGATTTATGTTTGTGTATGTTCTCTTAGAATAACTTTCAATTTGGAAATATCTTGAATGAATTAAAGTGCACATTTAGCTGGGCATTCGTAGCACATGCCTTTAATCCCAGCACTTGGGAAGCAGAGGCAGGCAGATTTCTGAGTTCAAGGCCAGCCTAGTCTACAGAGTGAGTTCCAAGGCAGTAAGGGGTTCACAGAAAAACCCTGTCTCAAAAAAAAAAAAAAAAAAAAAAAAAAGAAAATGGATAAAGTGCACATTTAGAATGGATGGTACTTGAACTCTTATTTTGAATGTAGTTGGTGCAATATCTTTCATAAAGAACTCTTGTAGTTGGCAATACTTACAGTAATATTACCATGTATTAATTATTCATTAGATTATACAGAGATGATCTCTAATAATTTAGTGTATTTACTTTGAATAAGAAATTTTGATACAAATAAATACTGAAAAATATACCAAAACCTCTGATAAAGTAGTTGAAGCAGAAAGATTCAATGACTAAGAAGCTTAAAACTAAATATGAGCAAACTCTTTAACTATCTTGGTAAAAGTAATAAATATACAAATTCAGGAGAAAGACCATAATAAAGTAAGAGAGTACAAACATCTTACAATTAATATAGGACTTTTATTATTATTATTATTATTATTATTATTATTATTATTATTATTTATTGGATATTATACTTACATTTCAGAATTTATCTCCTAACCCCCATTCCCCCCACAACCCAGGAACCTCCTATCCCATCCCTACTCCTCATGCTTCTATGAGGTTGTGCCCCCACTTACCCCCCCCCACTCCCACCTCCCCAGACTCAAATTCCCTCCAACTCGGTGTTCAGCCTTCATGGGATGGAGGATCTCCTCTCCCACCTATGCTCAACAAGGCCATCCTCCCCTACATGTACAATTAGAGCCATGGGTCCCTCCCTATGTGCTCCCAGGCTGGTGATTTAGACCCTGGGGAGCTCTGGTTGGTTGATATTGTTGCTCTCCTCATGGGGCCACAAACACTTTCTGCTCCTTCATTCTTCTCTCTAACTTCTCCATTGGGAATCCCTTAATCAGATCAGTGGTAAGCTGTGAGCATCTGCCTCCGAATGTGTCAGATTCTGGCAGACCTCTAAGGAGACAGTTATATCAGGCTCTTGTCAGCATGCACTTCCTGTCATCCACATCAGTGCCTACCTTTGATGACTGTACATGGGATGGATACCCAGGTGGAATGGTTTCCAGATGGCCCCTCCTTCAGTTTCTGTCCCACACTTTGTCTCTATATTTGTTCCCTTAAGTATTTTTGTTACTCCTTCTAAGTAGGACTGAGGCATCCACACTTGGTCTTCCTTCTTCATGAGCTTCCTGTGGTCTGTGAGTTGAGTCTTGGCTATTCCAAGCTTTTGGGCTAATATCCACTTATCAGTGATTAAATACCATGTGTGTTCTTTTGTTATTGGGTTACCTCACTCATGATGATATTTTCTAGTTCCATCTATTTATCTAAGAATTTCTCAAATTCTTTATTTTTAATAGCTGAGTAATACTCCATTGTGTAAATATACCACATTTTTTGTATCCATTCTTCTGTTAAAGGACATCTGGGTTCTTTCCAGCTTCTGGCTATTATAAATAAGGATGCTATGAACATAGTGGAGTATATGTCCTTGTTATATGTTGGAGCTTCTTCTGGGTATATGCCCAGGAGTGGTATAGCTGGATCATCAGTTAGTGCTATGTCCAATTTTCTGAGGAAACACCAGACTAATTTCCAGAGTGGTTGTAAATATAGGACTTTTAATTCTAAAAAAAAAAAGCTTAATATAAGATGTACATAAAAGACTAGTTACTAAATATGATGGTTTCTTGGAGCATCTCATATGTTATGGACATTTTATTGCTATCTCGGGAAGACTAGGAGCTATGTCCTTATTGAAGGATGGCATTATTGTCCTTATTGATGCTGGCCTTAAGATTTAAGTGTCTTAAATTCCTGAAAGATCAGGAATTCAAGGTCCATATCTAAACATTGTGAAAGCAATATACAGAAAACCAGTAGCCAACATCAAACTAAATGGAGAGAAACTTGAAGCAATCCTACTAAGATCAGGGACTAGGCAAGGCTGCCCACTCTCCCCCTACCTATTCAATATAGTACTGGAAGTCCTAGCCAGCGCAATTAGGCAACAAAAGGAGGTCAAAGGGATACAAATTGGAAAGGAAGAAGTGAAAAATTTCACTATTTGCAGATGATATGATAGTATACTTAAGTGACCCCAAAACTTCTACCAGAGAACTCCTAAACCTAATAAACAACTTTAGTAAAGTGGCTGGATATAAAATTAATTCAAACAAATCAGTAGCCTTTCTCTACTCAAAAGATAAACTGGCTGAGAAAGAAGTTATGAAAGCGATGCCCTTCACTATAGTCTCAAATAATATAAAATACCTTGGTGTGGATCTAACCAAGCAAGTAAAAGACCTGTATGACAAAAACTTCAAGCCCCTGAAAAAAGAAATCGAAACAGATCTCAGAAGATGGAAAGATCTCCCGTGCTCATGGATTGGCAGGATTAATATAGTAAAAATGGCCAGCTTGCCAAAAGCAACCTACAGATTTAATGCAGTGCCCATCAAAATTCCTACTGAATTCTTCACAGAGATAGAAAGAGCAATTCTAAAATTTATTTGAAATAACAAAAAACCCAGGATAGCGAAAATTACTCTCAATAATAAAAGGACTTCTGGGGGAATTACCATCCCTAATTTCAAGCTATACTACAAAGCAATAGTGTTAAAGACTGCATGGTATTAGAACAGAGACAGGCAGGAAGATCAATGGAATAAAATTGAAGATGCAGAAATGAACCCACACACCTATGGTCACTTGATCTTTGACAAAGGAGCTAAAACCATCCAGTGGAAAAAAAAAACAGCATTTTCAACAAATGGTGCTGGTTCAACTGGAGGTCAACATGTAGAAGAATGCAAATTGATCCATACTTATCTCCTTGTACAAAGCTCAACTCCAAGTGAATCAAGGACCTCCACATAAAACCAGGTACACTGAAACTAATAGAAGAGAAAATGGGGAAAAGCCTCGAACACATGGGCATAGGGGACAAGTTCCTGAAAAGAACGCCAATGGCTTGTGCTCTAAGATCAAGAATAGACAAATGGGACCTCATAAAACTGCAAAGCTTCTGTAAAGCAAAGGACACCATCAATAGGACAAAGCGACAACCAATGGAGTGGGAAAAGATCTTTACCAATCCTACAACTGATAGAGGGCTAATATCCAAAGTATACAAAGAACTGAAGAAATTAGACTCTAGACTATCAAATAACCCTATTAAAAACGGGGTACAGAGCTGAACAAAAAATTCTCAACTGAGGAATCTTGAATGGTTGAGAAGCACCTAAAGAAGTGTTCAACATCCCTAGTCATCAGGGAAATGCAAATGAAAACACTGAGATTCCACCTCACACCAGTCAGAATGGCTAAGATTGAAAACACAGGTGATAGCAGATGCTGGCGAGGATGTGGAGAAAGAGGAACACTCCTCCATTTTTGGTGGGATTGTAAGCTGGTACAACCACTATGGAAATCAGTCTGGCAGTACCTCAGAAAATTGAACATAGTATTACCTGAAGACCCAGCTGTACCACTCCTGGGCATATACCCAAAAGATGTTTCAACATACAACAGGGACACATGCTCCACTATGTTCATAGCAGCCTTATTTATAATAGCCAGAAGTTGGAAAGAACCCAGATGTTCTTCAACAGAGGAATGGATACAGAAAATGTGGTATATTTACACAATGGAGTACTACTCAGCTATTAAAAACAATGAGTTCATGAAATTCTTAGGCAAATGGATGGAGCTTGAAATATTATCCTGAGTGAGGTAACCCAATCACAAAAGAACATACATGGCATGCACTCACTGATAAGTGGATATTAGCCCAAAAGCTCACAATACCCAAGATACAATGCATAGAAACATGTGGGTGCTTTGGTTTTATTTTAGAAGGAGTAGCAAAATACTCAACCAGAGCTCCTAGGAGCTAAACCTCCAGCCTGAGAACAGAAAGGGAGGGACTCATGACTCCACTTGTATAGTGCCTAACTGAGGGTGGCCTCGTTAGGCAACAGTGGAAGTGGAGGTCCCCGAAAGTTTGGATCCCTAGTGTTGGGAAATGTGAGAGCAGGGAGGCGGGATTGGAGAATGATGGGAGAACACCCTCATAAAAAATGGAAGAGGTGGTATGAGATAAAGGGTTTTGCGGGGAGAAAGGAAGAGGAGATAACAGTGAAAGGTAAATATGTAAAATATCCTATAAAAAAAAAAAACAGATAATGGGTCTGGCAAAAAAAAAAAAAAAAAAAAAAAAAAAAAAAAAGGATAGTTTACTTACTTCAAACGATTTTCAAAAGTTTCCAGGAGATGCTTATTGGCTAAGATCTTATTTTAAGCTCTTCACAAAAGAATTTATGTCTCTGTTTAATATTCTTAAAAGAGATGCAAATCTTAATTTCCCTCAACAATTAATTGACAAAAGAGGAGTAATTTTACAAAAAGTAGAAGAAGCTCTCACTAATTGATATATTATATAGATTGATTAATTATTGGCTGCTTTATAATAGTCCTTTGATAAAAGAGATTATTAATAAAGAACTATATTTCTTTAAATAGTGTCTTTATGACTCTCTGAGGGTGGAAGGAGCATGCCTTGTTTACTCTTAACTTTCTAAAAGTGAAAGCTCACAGCAAATCTGCTGCTGATTGACTCTGGCATTGCTGAGACCAATAAAAACTATGCCACAACTATGTGGAAGGACCCTCTTACCCTTAAATGAAATTGCCAGGATATATGGGGTCAAGGATTGATATGACTGTTTGATACCACAGAAGGCACAACTAACTGGCCACCAAAAAGTTTAATGAATTAAATAGATACCTCCACAAACCAAGCCCAATTATAAATAAGTTGAATAACAATTGACATCCAGGGAAGAGAAATTTCCTGAGAATTCCTTTCTTTCTTCTCTTCCAGGTAAAAATTAATCACCTATGATGTCTGCTATTAGGAGTTCTAATCCTGATGCTGGCCTTCATATTTATACTACTCAGACATCCGATGGGCCTTTGACAAGGACATCAAACAGCTATAGATTGACATCACTAATCTGAAGAAATCCCTTGTTTCACTCTCTGATGTGATCCCCCAAAATTGCAAAGGACTTAATTGGACCTGTTTTTCTCTTTTATAATAGAAAAGACTGTGTACAGCTCTAGACTGTGTACAGCCCTTAAAGAAGAATGCTGCTTTTACATAGACAAAACAGAGATGGTTAAAGTGAGCATGAAAAGGTCAGAGAAGGTCCTGAAAAAAGACAGAGACAGAAAGAGAAAAAGGAGAGCTTGTACAAGAATTGGTCTTCAACCTCTCCATGATTGTTAACCCTACTTCCTTCCATCTTGGAATCGTTAATTGGGTTATTTTTGCTTATTTCCTTTGGTCCCTGGGCCTTAAATAGGCTAACTTTGTGAAACAACAGATAGATAATCTGATAGCAAAATCTATTCAGATACATTATCATATGTTAACTATGGAGGACCATGAGACTCTAGATGAGGATGTTACTTTATTCAGGGTGCTCTCAAGTCCCATCTCCATCCAACTTAAAAGAAAGGACTTCTGCCCCTAGACCAGGCAGAGAGGGACCACCCAGAACCCCCTCTGTCTGGCGATCTGAATTCTTGCTTAGGCTGCGAGGCTAAGCACTGCAAGGGAATAAAATAAAAGTTAAAAATATGTTTCTGGGTTCCGTGAGGGACAAGCCTGACTGCATTGGGGTTGATGTCAAAAGTATCCCCTCTCCAGGAAAAAGACATCGGGACAGGTATGGCCCTCATGCCTCACTGAACAATGACAGGAGGACTGGAACCATTACAAGGTCCCCTTTAATCACTGGAGTTCAGGCCTCTATCCCTGCCTTGGCAAGATTAGAGTAGCCACAGCCCTTCTATACTTGGAGAAGGGAGGAGATGTCAGGGGCAGCCCTGCTTATACACTGAAGGCCTAAAATCAGCCATAAGCCTAAAATAGGCCTGACTTACATGCCTGCTAACACAAAGTCTTCGGTCTCTATGGAAAAACACTGAAACAGATGTCTATAAACTATTGTAAACATGTAGCTTTTGTGGAAATCTAACAGCCTGAGTAGTCATAGACCTTGTAAATAGGCAACCTTGGTGGATAGTACCAAATTAGATAAGGACAAGTGAAGCATAGGCAGAGTCATAGTGACCTGACTGCTGAACCTTCACCCAGCTGATACCCTGTTCTGAAAGATATCTGTACTCCTGCTGAACACCTATGCTCCTGTGTTATCCCCTTCCCCACATCTTGCATTTTTGTGTTTATAACCCCCATGTTAAAAAGTAAAAATTATGATTTGATAAAAACAAAACAAAAACACAGTGTACCCATGGTTCTGCTGACTTAGCTCCTGACAATCTATTTTCTTGTTCTCAGAAATACTTTGAATTATAAAACGTTATTGTGGTTTTTGTTAGTATGCTAGGTAAAATAATTTTTATTGATCTCATTTTAAACTTCAAAGTTTGTAGTGAGTTAAAATGTCCTTTAACATAATAATAGGTCATATTTATTTTCGTATTGTAAAATGCTAGTTGATCTGTTGAACGTTTTGAAGAACTGGATTCCTTTTTGAGAATTTCATATATGAACACTGTATTTGCATAACTTTCCACTTTCTCTCCTTCCTCCCACTTTTCCCAACCCCCCATACTTTTTAAATACATCTTATTATTTAATTATTGTTCATATATGTATACATGTATAAGTATATATGTTTATACAAATATTGATAAATAAAGTGTTTTAAATTTTAAAAAAAGAAAGAAACAAGGAAGTCTTTATGTCAAATAAAAACATTCGGCTGCAAGAATCAAACACTTCAGAGAGGTTTTCTTAGATCAAGTCTATGATCATACTTTTACAAAAAGTAGAATCTACTTAGAAAAATATTATTTTAAGGCATAATTAATATTACTTGTGAAACATACAGATATGAGATAAAACTATGCCCATGTGACATTTGTAAAAAAAAAAAAAAGATTTAAGTGTCTTATATTATTTCAAATTAGAGTTTTTGTTTCATTTTTTGGTCCCACATGTGAGCTCTCTGCTGCTGATCCAGATACTTGCCACCTGCTACCTGTTTAGCATCATGGATTTAATCCTCTGGATCTGTAACCCTCAATTAAATTCTGTTTTCTGTAACTTGCCTTGGTCATAATGTTTTATCATGGCAATTGTAAAGTAATTAAATTTCTGAGAGTAGAGTAAGTTACATACTACCAGGGAAAAAGGCACAACCACCTTTTTCTGAATTGCCTATGTGGAGAAACTAGGAATACAGAAAGAAGGGTAGCCAGATAACTATTGTTCTTTGATCTGATTGCCATGACCAACCAGTTAGTGCACTCTGAATTCTTTTGGGAATAGAAATAGCAAATGTAATAGAATAATTCCATATGAATAAGTATAGTTTTCATGTCATACATCTCTATCAAACCTCATGTTGAAGTGAATAAATTAATTTGATTGTCACAGTGATGTCTTTGAAGGTGGCATCTTCAAGAGACAATTAGGTCTTTTAGAAGAAATAATATTGTTCTTATGAGAGTGATATCTTGCTCTTGGGGATTGGTCTACTCATGATATGTAAGGCTACCCTCCTGTCTCCATCCTATCCCATGGTCTTGCTCCCCTTTTGATTTTCTGGCATAAACTAGAAGAATAAAAGGCCTTACAGGTATGAAAATGTTGCACATCTCAGGTTTCAGAACTAAGACAGGTCAAGTATGCATCTTTTTTTTTAATCAACAAAGCTAAGATATTCCCATTTTTAGCTAAATAGCCCCACTTTAAGATACTAAGACATGAAGCAAAATGGTTTTCACCTCTTGATAATTTCCTCTGTCTCCTATTAATCAAGGACAATGCCATTTAAATTTGAGAAATATCTGTAACTGGAGTTATTATTTATAAAATTTGTCTAAAGTCAATAGATATAATATACATTGCAAAGTAATTGATTTAATAGTTACTTTAATAATTTGTATATTAATAATTTTCAATTCATCTAAAGTTTATGACCAATTTAAACCATAAGAAATGTTTCCATGTTCATATAAAACCCAAATAGTTAAAGTTTATGGAAATTGTGAGAAATAGATATAACTAACTCAATTTATAAAACAATTCCCATCTCCACTTTCTGATAGTAAAATTCATATGAGTTATTAATTTTCATCTTTCCTTTAAAATCATGTATATTTGAAAATTCTCCTGCCTTGACTCCATTGTTTGAGTTAAGATTTAAAGTAGTACAGATTACATGTGGATTCCTCCTACTTGTTTAACATTTTGTTTTTCTCATGATCTTTAGGTTTACACTGAGCCCCAACACTCATAGCTCTTATATGTCTTCTCTTGTGTGAAACTCATCTTTAGTTGGAGTATGTACACCATCTTACATATCCTTGTCTAGGGACACACTACTTTTTGTTTCTTAATGTGATCCATCATCCTAGAAAGGTCTCTCAAATATTCACCTTTCCTTTTGCTTTACCAAATTTTAAGTCTTTTGAAAAGTTTACCATTATTCAGAGAGTAAAAAAATAGCACTGTCCACCTTTAAAGAGTTATCAGCTAAAATTGCAGTGTTTCTGCTCATCAATTTGCTTTTCCACACTGATCTCTGACTTGAAATTTTTAGGCTGTCTTGAAGGTCAAGTAACAAAATAGCACGATTCATTATAGGGAACATCATTCCTGCCCTTTACTTTGCAGGACCCTGCTGTTCCATAGGAATGGTTGCAAGAGGAGGGGCAGGCAGGATCTATCTGTTCCTGACCTTTGTAAGGTTCATTGCAGTAGAAACAAAGATTAATGTTGAAAAAGTCTCTTTTTTAAAAAAACATCGTGTTAAAATTTCACAACTCAAAAAGTTGTTCATATGACCCATCTATTTTAAGGAACTTAAATAGGAAGAAAGAAAGAAAGAAAGAAAGAAAGAAAGAAAGAAAGAAAGAAAGAAAGAAAGAAAAAGAAAAAAAGAAAGAAAGAATTATATGTACAGTTTGGTAGTAATTTAATAACACCTCTCTCAAGGGAACAGTGTCTCAATATTTAAAATGCCCTTTAACACCCTGTTTTCAAGCTACCACATGCCTTCAGTCAAATAGTAGTTCTACCCTGTGTCCCTTTTTATAGAAGGACTAATTGTATTTCAAAACTTATGAGTGCCAATTATTTGAGAAATTCCTTTCACCATTTCAGTCTTCTGTTTTTCTCAGTGAGGTGACAATTTATATTCTTCATACAGCATCAACATTTGACCTAGAGGAACCTGGCATAAACTGATCTGAGCATGGACATGATTGTAAAGGTAGGAAGAGGCAGCATTTCTATTATGGGAATCATTATGGATTTTTACTTTCTTTCATCATAAATTGCCTTGTGAGTTAATTCAAGCCTGGAATTTGGGTTAGTACAATGTCTTAAATCCAAAAATGGAAGCATTTATCTTTCAAATATAGAAGTAATCTGCTTAGAATGTTCATGATTTTGCAATTAAATTATAATAGCTGAAACCTCATATTGCAAGATAATCTTGATAATTTAATATTATAAAATTGTACTCACAATAATTCTATTAATATGCAAACATCATTAATTTGCATGAACAATTTGCTGTAATATGTATCGTAAAAAGAATGAATAAATCAACTTAATCTTCCAACTTTCATTTCTTTGCATCTACTTTCTATCTGCTCATATTCTCTATAAGTTTTGGCTGCTTTTTATTTGATAATGCTATTCTGTTAACTCTCTCAAAAACAGTTCTTCACCTAGTCTCTTCAGCATGCTTTGCATTTCCTAAATGTTGACACTCATTAGTCTAGTAATAAATTAAAAGTTTATCACAGTATCTTGAGCATTATTGATGCAAATTTTGTAATGTAAATATTTTATAATTTTTAAAAACAGAAAAATTTTTCAATACCACCGATCCTGACATCTTCCTTTTTTATATCATTCAGTTCTTCCAGATTATTCTAATGCACAGAAATTGATAAAATGCCATCTTCAAACACTGTACATTGTGAAATAGATTTTAGTTCTTTATATAATTTTATTTTCATCTGTTAAACATTTGACTAGTTGCAAAATGCCCCAGGTTTGTTCTCCAGTCCCTAGATGCCTTATGAGATATTAAATGTGGTATAAGTATAAAAGAAATCTAAAATTAACTCTCATTTTTTCAAAACATAACATATAAGCATTTGACAGTTTGATATTCACTGAGTAATAAGCACTGATTTATAGCTTCATTATTTAACCAAGATGAGAGCCTGAGATATAAAATAAAGAAATCTATATCTATTAATTGAATTACTAGCAAAAATATTCAGTTCTTTTCATGATATTAATAAAAACATATTTGGGTATTTATGTTAAAGAAGATTCCCTAAAATAAAATATACTTAAAACACCAATCTATTTTATTTTGATTTTGCACTAATACCTTCCTTGGTAGAAAAATTTTCAGAACCAATTTTAATGATTAAATGAATGAAAGCAAGGGATTGGGTGGAATCATACATTCAAAGTTGAACCTTGAAAATTATAAAGCCCAAATCCAAAATATAATTATATGAATATGCATGTGCATGTTATTATCAGAATAAATCAAATAAATGTCTGTTTGTATATATATATGTATATATATATATATATATATATATCACCATTTTTTCTCAACTGTAAGAGATAGTAAGACTAGATCCTTTCTTTCTGAAAGCTGCATTACTGATAGCTAGAAACAGAAAAAATAGATGCTGGAAATATCAAAGGCAACATAAGAAAGATGAAAATTGATGACAGACAATTGAAAATAAGTGTATTGAGTAAAGGAGTGGTGAATTGTTATGTATCACCAAATATCATGAGTACAAAAAAAAAAAAAAAAAACCCATATGGACCAAATACTAAAGTGTCTCTTTTATATCGATGAGTCAATATCACAAATTTTCATGATGGCCTGTTGTGGGTTTTTTTTTGGATGCTATGTATTATGATAATAAGTGTGGTCACCCAAGTTTGACTGCCCCAGAGGCCAAGAGACTCCACATGTAGAGCCAAGTGATACTATATGACCTTGCCCCCAAGTTATATCTGATTGAATAATAAAGATGCCTACAGCCAATAACTGGATAGAAGAGAAATAGGCAGGGTTTTGGGTTTCTAGACTTTAGAATCCAAGGAGACGAAGAGAGAAAGAAGAAGGTAGAGAGAGAAAAAAAATATGTCATGAGTTAGGTGTCAAGGAACCATAAAAATGAAGGCTGGCCAATTAGAATTAAGAGCACCCCAGATGAAACATAGTAAGTAATAGCTTGGAGTTATGGATAAAAAATAGATTTTTTTTTGTTTTTTTTTTGTTTTGTTTTGTTTTGTTTTGAGACACGGTTTCTCTGTTTACCCCTGGCTGTCCTGGAACTCACTCTGTAGACCAGGCTGGCCTCGAACTCAGAAATCCACCTGCCTCTGCCTCCCAAGTGCTGGGATTAAAGGCGCGCGCCACTACTGCCTGGCTACAAAATAGATTTTAATAGCACAGTGGATGGATATCTGCCCAGCATTAGTGCTAATAAAGGTTTATTATAAATATAAAGGTTGTGTGTGTGTGTCATTTGCATGGGAGCTAAATGGTCAAAGGTGGGGTAGAAGCCCTGGATTGAGATTTAATAATTCTACAACAATGGATTTACATACATATTGTCATACACAGATTCAGATATACAAACAGACAGATTCATTCAGATACAGATATAGATATAGATGATATAGATAGAGATAGAGATAGAGATAGAGATAGAGATATAACTGTATTCATGTTATATTATCAGGAAATCTACTTCTCCCAATCTCTACATTACTAAGCTACCCATAGTTTTTTTCTGTAGAGTTAATGTCTCTTACAATTTACCCAGTCTACTTTAGCAACTCTTCTGTTATATTTGCCAAGTTCATGTTTAGTCAATTATGGTATGGTCAAAGAAATTTCTTGGATGTACCTTTTGTCCTTATTAGGAGACATAATCTCACAATGATCCTTACAAGAGCCAAAAAATTTAAAATAAATAAATAAATAAAGTCCTATGGCACTAGATTCAAAACCTTCATTTAAATTGTTGGTCAAGGATATGGAAAAGACTTCTAAAACACTACCAGCAGTTGGTATTAATCTTGACTGCCTACTAGGGTAAAAGTGTAAGTCCCTATTGCTGAAGACACCTTGAATTTCAGAAACAGGAGCCAGAGGCCCCTGACAGGAACTAACATGGATGCCTTCTCTGCTGAGGACTAGTTTTCAGGGTACCAGAAAGTTCCAAACAAGCTTCCAAAGGATAAAAACACCTAACAACCTTACCTTGATGTGATGCCTATGAATTTCAGTAGTGAGCATGGTATCATAACCCTCATGGTAAAGTAGTGGCATTCATCCCTTGAGAATAACCAACAGCTCCCTAATTCGACTTAAGACCCATTCAACAAGAAATAAATCATGACTTATAATGGAAGTTTAGACTACTAGCCAGGACTAATGAAGTCATGAATCCTGCAGGAGAACCTACAACCAGTAAAATTTCATGATCCTTAACTATATTATAAATATTTGTTCTTAGATCCACAGTTATGTATAGTCTTCACTCCTCATCAAGAATGCTTTTCTTTGTTAAAGACAGAGACCTATCCACCCTCTCTTGCTGGTAAACCTGAACATTCGTAAGCTTGCAAATGGAAATTTTAAATAGATCCATTATGACCAGTTTCTATTAGGGCAAAGTAGAATATTTGCTAGATCATGTCAATCATGAATTTAATGTTTCTTGAAAGGCATCCATAGAGCAAGCTGTCCCTTGGCTTTCTAAAATTCCTCCTCACTTTATGGTAGTTGTTGAATCAAATGTCCATGTGGTATCACAAACCCATAGCTTCTAAAAATGTATTTTTAATTTATAGGTTATTATTTTCATCTTGAATGCCCCTTGGATAACAATATAAAAGGGACAGAAAAAATGAATATTAAAAAATGCAAACTTAACTTTAATTATATCAAGTCTCTGAAGTCCTAAATAAAAGCAAGGTTAGGAGTTCAAATAGTGAATGTAGAAATGTATATTCCAGCATGACCTTAGAAACAATCTTATGAAAACATATATAACACTCTTACTCTAAGAAATAGCATAGCTAAAATATAAGCTATCATTATGTCTTAACTTTAAGATTGCAAGTTCAGGGTGAGGAAGATGGTTCACTGTATAAAAGTACTTGTGCAAGCTTTATAACTTGGGATAGTTCTGCAATTCCCACATAAATTCAGACTGAGATAGCAAGAAAATAGGAAGTTAAACCAGAGAATTACACAATAGTTTGCCACTCAACTAACTGAGCATATTTATCTGCTAAACTTAAAAAGCCCCTAGCTAGAAACCAAGGTACAAAAGTAAGAACCAACTCCTGACATTATCATCCTAATACCACATAAACAATGTTGCTGCATACACATGGCTGCTTGCCCCACTCTCTCGCTTCTTCCCCACCTCTCCTCCCTCCCCCTCTCTCTTTCTATCTCTCTCAATTTCTCTGTCAGGAAAGATGGTTGGAAAAGGAAGGATCTTGAGCAACTAGGCAGACTGAATATAGTAAGTCAACAGATTTCATATTTATGAACAAAAGATTTGATTTTTCAATGAAGAGGAGGCCCTTGGTCCTGTGAAGCTTTGATGTCTCAGCATAGGAGGATGCTGGAGCCATGGGGCAAGAGAGGGTGGGTGGGTTGGGGGCACCCTCATAGAGGCAAAGGGGAGGGAGGAGAGGGCAGATGTAGGATGGGAATTTTGTGGAGGGGTAACTGGGAAGTGGGATATCATTTGAGATGTAAACAAATGGAACGATTAATAAGATAAAAAATTAAAAAAATTGATTCTCTTCTATCATAACAGTCTGATCTTTAATTTGTCCACTGAAATACTGAATGATATCATGATGATGTAAAACAACCTATACAATTTTCAGGGATTGAAATGTGTGTAATGTAATAAATGTGTAGCAATCTGGATTATTATTAAGGCATGAACACATCTGCAGACAACTATGGTTTATGAAAAATTCGTCTGACCTTGAAGTGAGGATGTTTTGAAGTAGGTCTCAGAAGGTGCATTCCATCTCCCAAAGACAATGGTAAATTAATAACCAAGGGACATTGACTTATTGACATTTTCATTGGTAAGTCATGTGGTGATTGTACAGACATACCATAATTATGATTAGAAAAGTCAAAGAAATATAAAATATAGAGACAATTTCCAAATCTTTAATAGCTAGAGTAAAATATATATCATTAAGTGCTTAATTTCATTCTACCTGGGAAGAAACTGAAAGCATAGCCATGGAAATTGTTAAATGAGTATGAAATTGTGGGTCACAAAGTCAGTGAAAGGTTTGTTTGAAATTAATCTGATATGGTAAAAAGAAAATTTATTAATAATATGATCAATTGTTCGAAGTTAATGTAAGTATCTCAGTACGATTGAATTAAATCAATATTTGCTGGTATCTGTCTGTCATCTATTTATTTATGTAAGTAGACATCTAAATATTGAATTGATCTTTATGTGTTGATACAGACGCATTTATTATATTTTCAACATTACAATGTCATGTTAAAAATGTAATATATATAGATATAGATACATATGAATTTTATCTTGCTTTTTTATTACTGTTATTTAAAATCTCTTCTATAGCTGGCTTGGAACATCATGTTCCAATAACTTTTGTATTTGTTTGCTCATTTTGTCTACTATTTAAAAATATTCAGAATATGCTATTACATTTGTAATTCTATGCTCTATTGAAGTTGGTGAGCTGTGGCACTATGGGCCTCATGGCTTCTTAATGAATAGTATTATTCAGAACACCACATTTACATAAGTAAAATAAATTCCCTACAAAACTGTATGTTATAGCTGCTTCCGGAATATTTGTAACAGAATGTGTTTGGGTTTCTGTTTATGTTGTCTTATTTTGCATGTAAACTGGCACATCACACACATCTGTGGTTTTTGTGTTGGCAATATAGAATTTGTTTCTAGAAAAACTAATTTAATTGCATTATTTTTGCATACTAGTAACATAAATTGAAATTCTATTTCATGAAATCAACTTCATGTTATAAATATACTAAACCTGATGCTAGCACAGAATAAAATAAGGGTGAAATTATGTTATTTCTCAAACAATTAAAAGTGAAATATCATAATATGCATTAAAAAGTATCCTCTTTTTATTTACCATATGAAGTTTTGTTTTAAAAGTGTGAATGTGCCCTGTGAGGAGAGCAAGAATACCAACCAGCCAGAGCTCCCCAGGGTCTAAACCACCAGCCCAGGTGCACATAGGGAGAGACACATGACTCCAGCTGTATATGTAGGGGACGATGGCCCTGTTGGGCATAGGTGGGAGACAAGATCATTGGTACCCTGAAGGCTGAGCACTGAGGGGGGGGAATTTGAGGGTGGGGAGGGAGGCTGGGGGTAGGTGGGTAACACCTTCATAGAGGCAGGAGGAGGGGGGATGGGATAAGGGGTTCCTGGGTGGTGGGGGAAATATGGTAAGGGGATAAAATTTGAAATGTAAATATTATATCCAATAAAAGAGGGGAAAAATAGAAAAGCGGTTAGAACCAACATTCTTAATAAAATGTCAGCCCTCTTTAAAAAAAAAACTATCTTGATACTAAAATTTGTTTTGAGAATTGTATATTGCAGAATGATCAGCCTTGGTGTATCTACTCAACAAGCAAGCTGGGCAGACCTGCTCAAACCTCTGAGGTCCGTGAATTCCATCTGGAGGCAGCGAAGACACAGCATCAGAGGATTGTCAACTTGCTCCCCCCCCCCACTCCTCTTCTAATATCTCAACGCCCATAATCAGCTTGAAGAAGCTAATGATGAGTCAGCGCCCCTATTCCCTGGGCATGGGGACTAAGGTGGTAAATGTTGGGCTGTCTCCCTAGGGAAAAGTAGTGGTTTTGTCGGAATAGAGAGGATTAGCTAGGGTTTATTGCATAGCCATAACCTATTAGTAGAAATCTGTATAATTAATATCAAGATGAAGATATAAATTCTTAAATGGCACCAATTTACTTTGTTTACAAATTTTAAGGTTTTCATTGGCATGAGCTTCTTAGTGATATAAGAGTGAGATGAATATTGTTACTCTCATAGGCATTGTACCAGTATAACACACTTAGGAATACAAAGCTTAGACCCAGTCCTTCTTTAACTTTTTTAACTGATTTGAGATGGTCAGCCTGTGAGTTAAGGGACTATAGCAAATTCATGACTTGGAGTTTATTATAAGGGTGTTCTCTATGTTTTATTTAGAAATAGCTGAGTGGAGTTAACAGGCAACAGTCCAGATTACCTTACATGGATAGCTGGTTTTCAAAACATCAGAAATCCTTAGAATTGACATGACAAACATTTCAGTATTAATGTTCATTTTCATTAGAGACCTGTCTGCTCCGGACAGCTTCCTATGTTAAATTCTAAGAAGAAATTGAGCATCCTTGGAGTTACTCCAGTTGTGGTGAGACAGCCACTAGGCAAGAATTGCCACTTTCCTTCTACAGACAAATTACTGTCCAGAAAAGGACACACTTGCAGAATAGTCGACTGATTATATCTGCCTAGACAGAGTAATCAGCCCTTAATAATTCTGCAGCACTAAGGTCTGTCAGATGATCCTGGGCCAGAAGGCAGAAGAACAGATGCTCCAACGTTTTGAAGTAGAGCGAGTGTCCAGGTGTTCAGAGGTCTCTATAAATTGGCTAAGTTTTAGAAGCTATGCTTTGTGCTTCCCACAATTATAGTTAACTCAGTCATTCTGGATTTCTGATGGGGTTGAAAACTTATAGCTATTTACTTTGAGAGAAAAGATCTGAGTGTATGGTCATCAGCTGACATTCATCCTAAAGCCAAGGAAAAAGCCAGTTTCAGAACTAAGTGTTTTAGTTAGGATAGATGACAGAGGTGCTGGTTAGTCAACAAAAGGATGGACTGGGTATTAGGACTATCTTGTACCTCACTGGTACAAATAGGCATAATTATGCTCTAATTGTATTTTGAGAGAAAAGTTTCCTTTTAACAGGAAGGGTGATGTGTAGGAGGAGCTAAGGTGGGAGGAGTACTGAGAGGAAGAAAAGGAGTAAGAAGAGGAGAAGAAGAAGGAGAGGAGAAGCTAGGTGATGAAAGAGAGATAGAGGGGGGAGACAGGGAAGCAGATGTTCATGTATCTCCACCAGTCAAAGATAGTTGATATATCTAGGTTGGGTAGTGGGTTACACCTCTGATTGAACAATACCAAACTTATAAAGCCTATGATTAACATTTCTTAAAAAAATGTATAAATGCAAAATGAAAAGGGGGCATGGGATAGGGGTTTTCTAAGGGGGGGGAATGGGGAAACGGGATGGTATCTGAAGTGTAAATGAAAGATCTAATTAAAAAAAAAAAAGAAAGAAAAAAAATAAAAAAAATAAAAGTGTGAATGTGGTCAATGGTCAATCAAAAGTAACTACTTTTTCCTGGTAATTTTCTCTTAATATTTGCAATTGTCTTCATTGCGTGAATGCAAAATTAGAGTCATCAGTCTTGAAATTGTCCTGTCAATATAATTCTGCTCAATAATTAGTAGTCTATTAATGATCTGTTGTAGTTATATAGAAGTCAGGTTCTCATGTATTTTAAAAGTCTTTGTTTTAATCAGCAACTGGCAGTTAGTCTTTAAAGTTTTAAAGTTTTTTCCAATAAAATAACATGTAAAGGGCAAGTTTTCTGAAACATATGGTTTGTTTATTCACCTGTATTTTTTCTGTTTATTGTAGTTTCCATTATGAATGCTATTATTTTTACACTGAATCTTAGATATATCAGTAAAAAAATAAAATAAAAAAAAAAACCCAACAACCAAATTTTGTAAGTACTGTTGATATTTGGGGTAAAATAAATACAGATTTGGAAAATTTTAATGAATCTAATATAGTTAGAAATTTTCTTTTTTGTTGTTATAATTGAAGATTCTAAAATTTCAGCTCACCAGCTTAAATCATTTTAAATGATATATATTTGTAAATCAAGATCTTATACTATTAAGTCTCCAGTTACTAGACTGTTAAATTAGACTTTCTATTAATATATAAATATTTATAGCATATCAAATCATAGTCAATATATATGGCTAACATCTTTACTAACTTCAAATATCTCAAAAAGCCATAAAATTAAATTAGTAAATGAATTTAAAAAGTATCTTAGATTAATTAAACATCAAAAACTGTGAGCAACACTAATTGAACTTAATGTACTATTATTAGACTTGGAAGAAAGACTTGTTGTGAAGTTAGGTGAAAAGTGAGAGAAGTGAAATAGATACTAATTATGAACATTTTTATTATATACATGCATGAAATTCTTAAGAATAAAATAAATTGAAATTTGTATTCTATGACTATATTTTTTCATTGTATATTATTCTAAACTATTTCTATTATTGTAAAAACAAGATTTTACTTTATCAGATAAGAAATTAAATTGTTTTATATAATATTGTATTATAAAATTTAATCAAATATTTGTAAATCAGAAAGGCCAAAGGGAAATACTGAGGTATTATTAATAGAGTAATTGTAGGAAACAGCTGAGACTCAACATTGAATAATAAAAAAGAGTGTTAGAGATTATTAATGGCATGTAATGTGAATGACAGCCCCTCCTGATCAGACTCTTAGGTAGAGGGGCCTGTGGTCAGCATGTATGTGTGAGAGGCATGATGGAGCTAGAGGCATGGGTAGCCAAACTGCAAGCCAGAATAGATTGCATCTGCTGTAATTAACTGTTCCTGGCAGGATGGATAACCATCACTGTGTTGGAAGAACATTGAGAGGAACAGGAAGCAAATGCAAAGAGTATATCATTTCTCTAATGTTCTATTGTTCTTCAGAGCCCCCAGCTGGTCTCCCTAAGAAGAAGCCAAGTAGACTAAATTAATTAATTAATTAATTATAAATAAATAAATAGAAATAAAACATAAAAGAAGGAAAATACAATTTATGAAGTTTTAGGTATGAAGTTAAAACATTGATTTCAGAGAAAGAATAAGGATTAAGTCATTTATATAAATCTATGTCTTCAAAATAAAACAAGAGTAAAGTGAAGAGTGAAGTGCAGCTATGCCAAGACTGTAGTTTAAGGTGCAGGGAACGTGAGTCAGGGATAGACTTTCATCTGACAATGGCAAAGTCTTTCATTTAGAACAAAACTTTTACAAAAATGGGGTAGATGATGATATGAGAATGGAAAGAAATCAACTGGAGGTTTAAACAGCCATAGGAACTCCAAGTAGGAGTTTGAAATGTAAATATTCTTACCATGTTTTCTCATGATACTAAAAACGCAAAGATGTTTACCAACCTCAGGTCAAGGGAAAGATATAACTGTAACCTTGTACAATGCCTTCAGCTGACTCTCTAACAGTCAAAATGTTTCTATGTGTGGCCCATCTTCCCTCAATCACCTAAACAATGCAGACAGAAGGATTCTATTGGAAGACTGATAAGAAGTATAGGGAAAAGTCAGAACAGTTACAGAAACTGTTTGCAGCCACACTTACTATGTATAAAATATAAAGTTGTGAATGTACCAAATATATTGGCTCAAATAAAAATAGTAACAATGTGAAAGTCTGGAAAGAAGCTTGGGAAAATAAATATCACTGATGATTTATATTAAGAAATGTAAAATGGTCCAAGTTAAAGAGAAAACAGTTGAGCAGTTATTAAACACACACACACACACACACACACACACACACACACACACACACAAATAATCAGCACATTGACCAGCAAAGACATTTGTGAGCATCAATTTCAAAGAAATGAAAATTTATATCTAAAAAAATTCCACAACCAAACTTTCAGCACATTTTTAAAAAGTTGTTACAAACTGGAATCAGCCTGGAAATACTTCAAAAAAGTGGCTAGGTAAATATTCTTGTCCTATAACCTTCTTATCAATGAAAAACAAATTAACTATTATTATTCATGACCGCTAGATGATTCTGCAAAGACTTATGCTATGAACATAACACAGTTTGAAATGGCTAAGTGTCCTATGTTTCCTTTTACAGAGTAATTTTTATATAAAAATTGTATCTAAAATATAAATAAATTAACTAATAAAAAGTTGTGCAGAAGAAAAATAAGTTAGGGGTTATCAGTAGTTGAGGACCACTGTTGTACAGATGTTGGTAGGAACTATGATTATAAAATAGTATTACATTGATACAGTGCTTTCCAGTCTGTTCAGTACGCCTATAGTCATCCCCATTTATTACCATTAATAAAAACAAAAATCAATAACTCCTGTAAGACAATAATATATTCACAAACCCTCAAATATATCCGAGAAAACGAGTATGATTGGTGATTGTGGGGGCTCTAACATTTTTGTTACGATCTGGGAGAAACTGTAGTTAACGCAAGTAATCAGAGAAGCAAACTTAGGTGTTGTGTGTCTGCTTTTGAATAATATTGAGTCCGGTGTTAAATTTCAGTCAATACACTTTGCATGAGCAAGGCATGAACTATTACACAGTGATAAATTATAGAGATAAAAATAAGAGATGAAGAAAACCTAGACTCAAAGAATCTGTTGTTGCTTTCTCTTTCTCTCTCTTTTTTTCAATTCTTATGATATCTCCATCTCTTATGGCTAGCCCAGATTGTTACTTTGGTTAGAGTAATAAGACGCAATTTATGAGTAAAATATCCCTCAACCTGTCAATGATTTTGTTTCTAAAGATAATTAGATAATGAGAAATCTAAAGTAATTGCTAGATTAATCACTCAAAACTTTGCCAGACAAGGTTATCCTCTGTTACATATGTATCTGGAGCCATGGATCCCTCCCTGTACACTCCTGTGTTGGTGGTCTAGACCCTGGGAGCTCTGAGTAGTCTGTCCAGCTGACATTGTTCTTCCTATAGGGTTGTAATCTCCCTCTGCTCCTCCAGGCCTTAGCCCAGCTCCCCCACCTGTGTCCCTGATGGTTGGCTCAACCCTCAGTCCGACGGTTGGCTGAGAGCATCCACATCTGCATTGGTCAGGTGCTGGCAGAACCTTCCAGAGGACAACCACACCAGGTTCCTGTCAGCAAGCATCTCTTGACAACAGCAACAGTGTCAGGGTTTGGTGTCTGCAGATAGGATTGATCCCCAGGTGGGGCGGTTCCCAGATGGCCCTTTCTTCAGACTCTGCTTTATTTCTCAGTCCCTGTCTTCCTTTGGACAGGAACATTTCTGGGTTAAAAATCTTGAGATGACTGTGTGGTTGTTTGAGAAAGAAATAATACCTTGGCCTGGAGATGGAACTCATCTAGGTGGGTAACCAGGATGCCCAAAATTTGAATTTTAACAATACTATGACTGACATAAACTCTCAGAAATTGCAGACAATGAGGCCAAGATTTCAAAGTCATTCTTCCTGGGTACATTTTACTTTTGGCTAAGCCAGAAAAATATTAGACTAATTACTCAAATAAATGCATAATAGTAAAACTATTGAAAACAACTCATACTGAAATGGATAATTCACACCATTCAACTATCATTCAACTGGATCTAAAATCCACTGAGACAGAAATAGACGGATAATGCTGTGCAAACTTTCTTGATCAGATGTTTTGAAATGAGAAGACCTACCTTAAATGTGAGTAACACTTTGTGGAGGCAGTTAAGATAAAGAGACATATAAGGGGTGAAGTTTCGCTCTTCACCTGCCTACGTATACTCTTGGTGCAAAGCTTACCCATCCTATTGCTGCTGCTGCATTACATTGCTGAAATTGGAACAGCTTCTTTGGACTCACAGGGTAGACTGAAGACCAAGAGCTTTTCTGGTGTTCTTCATCCAGAGTGTGACTGATGGTTTGTGCAGTTCTGTGGAGCAAATACAAGCTTCCTATGTGAGGCAGCCATTGTTGGGCTACCCAAAATGTACTGTGTAAGCCAATCTCATAGTATACTTTTAGGTTGTTTTTATATTCATTTTATCATTCTGTTCCTTTAGAGAATCCTGATATATATATCTGGTTATCATATGAGAGTTCAGATAAAAAACTATTATAGTATGAATAAAGAATATATATGATAAATAGATAAATATATGTGTGTGAGATATATATATATATGTGTGTGTGTAAAACACATAGTGCAGTAGTTTCACATAAAATGATATTTTTCCTCCTCAAATTAAATTTTATATATGTACACATTTACTAATATGGACACCAGCTCATGGATATTTACATCTATGGGTAAAGGCCATTCCACATATCTTTCCAAAAATCATAGAATTTAAACAATTGGATGATATTTAAAAATAAATGTAAATGTAACAAGAGAGAGTTCATTGACTTCCAATTCAATGCTCTGCTATTTCTGTTCCCATAACATCAGAGCATGATGATGCTATTTAGGAAGACCTGCAAACTGTAATGGCTGTGATTAGCTCTCCATATGCATAATTCATGAGGACAAGTTGCAAGCATTTCTGGTGCATGAAGCAAATCTACTTTTTATTTGCATTTCTTTCAATGACTGTCTTGAAAGGAGTTTTAATTTTGTTTGTCTGAGGCTGAAAAAGAATCAAATTCTGTATTTACAAATCATTAACCATATGCAATACTTATTGAAGTGATTTATTCTTTTATATGTACTATAGATTAGGAAGACCAATGAGCCACTTATAATTATTACTCATTTTATTTTAAAGTGTGTAGAATGCCTCAAAGGGCAACTATTTGGAAATTTTAAAAGGCCATTTTTTTTTTCTACATAAGTTAACTTTAAGAGTTTAACAGTATTTACTTTTCTCTTTTAGGAAAACTAATCATGAGGCACAAGTAATAAATGTAATAATAAATAATAAATAAATAATATCTACCAGACTACCTATCAGTCTATTTTTATTGGGACATTTACATTTAACTATGAAATTGAGTGTGTTGAAACATGGTCATTTATAGATTCAAAAACAAAACTGTAGAATTGATTTATTTCAATATTCAAATATTGTCTTTTAAAAAACACACTTGAGAGGTTTTCTCCTCACATGTTTCTTTTATATTTTATTTTTATTTTTTTACATTTTGGGATATGAATGAATATTTCACCTGCATGCATATATGTGTATGTACCATATACATGACTGTCTCCCCCCCCCAGAACTGGAATTAGTATGATATTCAAAATGATTTTTCCTGTGTAATTTTTTTCTAATTTTGCCTCTATATTTTTCTCATTTTGTTTATTTTTAAAATTATACTTCATTTACAATATTTTTACTGTCCATTTACTTTCTCCAAATGCTCCTATATTCCACTCTATATTTTCCTTCAAATTCATGGCTTCTTTTTTACTAATTATTATTGCATGCACATATATATATGTATATGTGTGTGTGTGTGTGTGTGTGTGTATATGTATTCATATATATGTCTTTATTCGGCTTTACATATTCTCTGAGCTCTACATAATTAGTGTGTTTGTTAATAAAATCTTAACATACATTTTAAAATATAATGTGTTTAGTCCATATAATGTTACTTGTATATATATTTTCAGGGCTGATAGGTTGGCACTACACATTCAATTGTTATGCTCTACCTTAGGAAAGACTGCTTCTCCGCCTCCCAACCCTCCTCAGTTACCCGTAGGCCTTTGTGTATGATTGAGTCCATGTGGACCTGTTCTGTCTACATTGGAAGGTTCAGAGATATCATCCTCATTTAGTCCATGTTATAGAGTCATGCCAGTGAGGTGTATTAATGGAGAATCCGATATTACTATAAGACACAATCTCAGAGAGAATTCTCTGTGCTTCTGGTTGTTAAAATCTTTCTACACCTTCACCTGCAATGATCTCTAGTCCTTAGGAATGGGGATGTTTTATGAGTGTGTCATTGTGAATGGAATCTAAAACTCTGTACTTTGATTGTTTATTATAATTTAGTAATTCTCAGTTATTTTATCCATAGAATGAAGAATAAGTAACTCTCAATACTTTTCAACCAGTCTGTCAGGTTTTGAGTTGATTTTTGCATTCCTTAATTCTTCATCCTGGTTCTAGTTGTATACAACTTATTGTATACAACTAGTGATTTATCAACATTCTCCTTATGTTTTATCATTTTATTTTATTTTATTTACCTGTGTGTGTATGCATGTGAGTGAGAGAGGGGGAGAGGGGGAGGGAAAGAGAGAAGAAAAGTTTGAGAGTGTGAGGCACATGTGTGTATGTAAATCAGAAGACACCTTTTGGTAGTGATGGCTCCCTTGAGATAATATTCATTTTTCTCCTTTGAGATTATTTGCATATAGTCAGGCTTTTTCTACAAGATTTATTAAAATCTACGCCACCTTACCATCCCTCAATACTCTTTCTTTCTTTTTTTCCTTCTTTCTTTCATTTCTTTTTTCTTTCCTACTTCTCTTCCTCCTTCCTTCATTTCTTCTCTCTCCCCCTCCCCATCAGATTTACATCTGTTTCTGTCTGCCATGAGCTGGAATTGAAGACACACACAACAATGACTAGTAGTCACAGTTAAAAAATCTAGCTAATAATTTATTTAATGTATACTAAATTGTCTCAGCATTCAAATTTTGTGCATGTTAGAACTATCTATACAATATTTTAAAATTTAAATTTTACCCTTTGAATTAAATGCTTAATTAACATAATATATTTCATAGCTAGAAATTTTAATTTGTCCATATTTTACTATTGCCAACTTTTATGGTGTACACCTATACTCCTTGTACTTGATTGGTAATGGGGGGGCGAGAAGAATTTCAAGGTCATCCTCAGCTACATAATGTCTGAGGCAAGTATGAACTATATGAGAACGTATTTCAATGCTCACCTTCATCTTCCAACAAATATTTAAGTGATTTATTGTGATTTTCACATAATCTATTTGTAAAAGATAAAATAATTTTGCACAATATACTTTGTGAAATTAAAACGTTAATTGATTATGCAAATAAATAAAGTGCACTCTTTCTTTAAATTTTATTTTATGCGTGTGAGTATACTGTCACTGCACTCTAAAAAGTTCCATAAATTTGAAGAATACCTTTGAAAGCCGACCCCAGTACAATGACAGCATAGATAAAGAAACAAAGATCCATGGAACAGCTTGTGTTAACACTAGATGACAAAGCCCTCAGAATGCCCAAGAGCCAGGTGGCATCCAGCAGCAGGTGACATCAGATTAAGTTGAGTTTGCCTCTATTGTTTCCCTACACATTACACTACTTGAACATTTCATAGCTTCTAAGCATCTATTTTCTTTCCAAATAACTGAAACTTTGTGAGAGTCAACTATGGCAGCTCTAGGAGGCCCTAGGTGTGGGAGAGTGTCAAAATGAAAATCAATAGGAAATCAATTACCCAGATACTGAAAGGCACACTGACCAACCCATCTAGAGCCTAAAATTTCAACAAAATTCAACTTAAAAACTGTATACAAAGCTATTACTTTGGGAAAACAGATAGGTAGATCTTCCATTCTTCAGATGTCAATTTTGAGAATAAATTACATAGATTAAATAGAAAACTGTTGGAATGAAAGTGGTTTCACAAAAAGTAGAAGGAATTAGCCCCTTCAAATATAAATTTCATATAAATATGTGCCCAGATATTTACATCTGAACATCTGAAAAAAATGTTCTAGATTTTTGTTTTTAATAAAAGAAATATAATTTTACAAATATGCAGTAAACCACAACATATTATATGAACTTACATTTTTAAAGGTTTTTTTGTATTTTCACATTATGAAAGATCATACAGATAAAATTAAAGGCATGTGTTGATTTGACGTGAGAACATTCAAATATAATATCTGTGAACATTCCCATGAGTTAAAATTAGGTAATAGTTCTGAAAATATGTTTTAGGTAAGATTGTTCAATTTATCTTTATAAATCTATTATAGTGGATCAGTTTTAACTGAAAAATTCAACAGTTTTGGATGAAATTATGTGCATTTGCATACATCCTGAATTAGTTTATGATATTATTACCTTCAAATATTATTTGACCACAACTTTCACCAAATTCTAATTTTTATCTTGCCAAGGAGGACCTTCCCAGCATGACAAGTGCAGAGGAGGGATACAGAGTTGGATCAAGGCCAAAGACTAATGATGATTAAGGCCTTGTAACTCTCTCTTAACATTCTGGGGGTTAGAAGCTAATGACCTCTGGAAACTTAACTCTTTCTTACTGTTCTATGCTAATAGGTGCTGTTTTCTTTTCTCTGTAAATATCTCTTACTATTTTTTGACAATTAACATTGATTTCTTTTCTTTATGGCTTTAGGTCCTCCTGTTGGCAAGATGAGAGTATTGGGCTGCTTACTCTTCATGAACCAGGAACAAAAGAGAAGAAAAGAAACAAAGTATTTTACATAGGCAGTAAATACAGACATGCATAGATTCACACACACAAACATTCTGGTCAGGCCTGACCACCTGTCTCATCAGATTCATAAGTCTTCATATTTTATACATATATATTATATAATTACATAGTTATACATATACCTTCACATGTTTGTATATGCATACATATAGACAAACACACGCAAATATATTTGTATATGGGACAATACAACTGAAGGTTTTGTAATTTAGAGTTTATCCAATGTAGTCATGAAAAGTGGTGGTCCATTGCCAGAAAACATATTTATTTGCCATTAGCCTTTCCTAAAGAGCTCTTAGCACTAGCTAAGGTAGCCTAACTTATTTCACAATAAGGAAGGATTTCAGATAAATGTATATGAGTCTAATGATAATTAATATGTTATTTTCCCTTGATTTTCTCAGTCAATATATTTAAAGAAACAGAGATTTCAGCCAGACAGCATGTTTTATGTAATATTTTATTATTTGTATTTATTATCATTTTGTTCATATACTTCTCCACTTTTGTACCTAAGTGGGTTTTCAATTTGCATTGTCAATAAAAATAATTTTAGATAAAAGATTTGAAATGCGTTCTATCAAATTTGTTTTACATTATGTTTTAGCAATCTTCTGGCTGTCTGAAGCCACTTAGCACCTTTCTCAAGATCAAGGACATAAGTCCTATGTGTGCGATTCTTAATGTGGGACAATGAATAATTACATACAATTTAATTTAAAATCTAATATTGATAACATTTAGAATTTGTAAAATTATAATGTCTTCCATAAAATGATGTATTTGGAAAAATGAAGTTCATCCTAAAATTCTACCATAATCTTATGATTTCAATAGCTAGTATTTAAAACTATTTTAATAACTTACAAGTCTCTAACCTTATAGTATATTGTATCCATGTAAGAAAAATATAATAAATAAAGATTACATTAATATAAAAAATTCATAAATATTCACTAATGAAAACATATGTTTTAGAAACAATAAGAAATATACATTGTTTGAGAAAAAACATAAGGAAACAGGGAGGAATCAAAGTTCAATCCACTATTATTAAAACTATTTAATTGTCTAACAACTTATGTTATATAAAAAATAAGCCAGAGAAAGTGGCCAAATGATCCTAAATATGAAATATCACACATTAATTGAATTTAGTTAGCTTATTCTAATAATTTACATTTCTTACATTATATAGTAATGTAATATTCTAATAATTTACATTTCTTACATTATATAGTTTACATTATAGATTACTTACATTACATCTGCTAGGGAGCTAATCTTTATGCATAATATATTATACATATCATACATGTAAAAACAATATATATTGTATATAACATACATTATATACATATTATGATATATATATATATATATATATATATATATATATATATGTCATGATTTTGAGAGAGACCAAAAGCATATTTTGCAAAGAATACTAGAATAATAGGAAGAAAAGATATTTTTATATTTTCATTTAAATAGTATCAAACATAAAATCTGAAACTCTAAGGAAAATAACTATTTCTTCTTTGTAAGCTGTTTCCAACATGTATTTGATCAAAATGACAACAATGATTAGCACATCACTAAGACACAGTACTCCTGAAATAAGTAGAAATATGAGCATATTCTTTAATTTGATAATTTTTATATATATCCTTATATCCTTAGTGACTCTGTAAGAGTCTTTTTTCATATTTTGTGAATAATTGAATTACTATTAAATCAATAATTAGTCAGGAAATCATGCCAGTTTTTAAATGTGTGTGTGTGTGTATGTGTGTGTACATGTGTACATACACTGGTGTGTGTGCTTACACACACCAGTGTAGTTGTACCAAGGTCAAAAGATAAGTGTTGAGAGTATGCTTTCTCTTTCTACCAGATATTCTTGACATAGAACTCTAGAAATCTGACCACTGTGACAACTGAGACAGTTCTTTATCAATATCCTAGGTGTGTCTGTACCAAATCAATCATAATATTAATAATATTACAGGGCTTAGACAAGGGCTCACTCTGTAAAGCTCTTAGACCTTCACTCCATCCCCAGAACCTGGAAAGGTAATATACCTTGCAATGCTAGGGAAGGGAGGCAGAAACTGGTAGATGCCTGGAGCTCACTGAGCAGCCAGCCTACCTTATTTGGTGAGTTGATTTCTCATACAGGGAAAGAAGCTATCTCCTGTGCCTCAGAAACAACATCTGAATATATTTGGGGGTATCCAGGTTCAGATTCACACATTTGCACGTGCAGCATCACATGTGTGAACATATTCATATGTGCACAAACACATCAATATCACAGTTGTTCTGCTACCAACTTGGTATAATGAAATCATTGGTGTCTTTTTTTTCTTCTCATACAATTTCTTTCTTACTTTCAAGATATTAGCAGAGATTTAGTTTCCAATGTGATTAGGCTTTGGGTGTTCACTTTATCATCATTTTTTTATGGTATAAGTGTCTACTTTATATTAACTGTCATGAAATTTATTGCATATATAGAATAAAAAGTATCACTCATAAATCATAATTAAAATTTTTGGATTAATTTCCTTGTACCCTATCCTTAAATATTTGTATAATTCCTTCATATTTTGTTAGATTTTTGTATTTCCCATGATTTAAACATGGCACAAAACCAAAGGAACTCTTTAGCTTATTACAAATGTTAAGATGTGCAAAGTGGAATTTCTGCTTGAATGGCACCTATTATCTACATTGAAATGTCCTTGTTTTCAAGTCAATGTAAGCATTCCAGAATAAAATGCATTAGTATTAAAGAGCATCTTCTTAAAATGACAATGATTGAAACTGTTAACTATTTGAAGAATTTATGCGTCAACAAAAACGTCTAGATACACTTATCTACAATCTTCTAAATCTAATGATATATCCTTACAAATAAAGGAGAGAACGGGACACTAGGCAGGTGCTGCAGAGACTCCTATAGTTCAGGTAGTATATTTCCTTCACAAAGAAAAGATAGATATATGTGGGTCAATAGAAATCATCTGTTTAGGATCATGCTGTGTACTTTTGTAAGTAATTTGACATCTGCAAGCTACTCAGGCTTGTTTTTTTCCAAAGCTGATGTAGTTGCAGGTAATAATCACAGATATAGACATGTAGGGCAAGATTAGCTGGACTTAATCATCTACCCAATATCTCAGCATAAAGGAGTAGAACTAAAAATGCAATAGTGATGATGTAGTTGATCCCAAGTTAAAGTGAATGCAGAAAGACATTCTTGCTTTAAGTGAGTAAAATCATTTTGAGACTGAATAACATTCTTAAAGCTTTAGGACAGAATAATCTCATGAAAAGAAAATGATGAATAAATCTACAATTTCAGAAAGACATTAGTGGAAACTCTCTAGTAACAACAGAAAAACATAGCAGACAGAAGCATGAGAGGTAAAAAGAGAGAACACATTCTTGGTAACTCAGAAAAGAGAAAATTATTGGAAATGAAATCGTTTCCTATGGGGACTGACAAATGCACAATTTTGAATCCTTGCTGTTTCTATAATATTAAAACTAAATATAGCTCATCTTCTCCATGTTATCGGGGATAATATATCCCAGTGTGAAGGAGCATGATGATTGTGTGTGTTCAGCTGGTTTGTTCCAGATTCTCAATATTGCTATTCCTTTGCAGTTTTTCATTATCTCAGAGCAGAAAGTTGTGCTTTTAAGGAACTAGGTTGTTTTCTTAGCAGTAGCATAGGTGGTACAATAATAAAATAAAATGAAAAGATACATATTGGAAACTTGTTTTCTGACCCAGAATTGATTATTTTGTAGAACTAAATACTCCAAGGATAGATATTATAAGGCCTGAGGTGAGGTCCAAGTCTGCCATTTAACATTTAAGCCATATGCTATGGCTCTACACAACTGAAGAGAAAGCAATTTGCCCAGATCCATAATTGTAGGTAAAACAATGCCAGCTGGAAGGCAGAGAAATTGCAGAGGCACAGCATTCCAGAGAGGAAAAAAAAAAGGGTTGATAAACTGTTAACCTGGTGTCTCTCTCTCTCTCTCTCTCTCTCTCTCTCTCTCTCTCTCTCTCTCTTTTTGTCTCTCTCTTTTCTTTCAAGACAGGGTTTCTCTGTGTAGACCTGGCTGTACTGGAATTCACTTTGTAGACCAGGCTGTCCTCGAACTCAGAAATCTGCCTGCCTCTTCCTCCCATGCTGGGATTAAAGGTGTGAGCCACCACTACCTGGCAACCTGGTATTTCAAAAGCATGTTCCTTTACAGTGAAACTGTTTTTAAGTTTTCATATATTTGTATTGTAGGTGTATGAAAATTGTATGTATGTATACATGTAAACTGTGTGCATATCTGATGGCTAGAAAAAGGGGTTACAACCCCTTGGAACTAGAGGTACTCGTTACATATGATTGTGAGTGCTCTAGGTGCTGAAAACTGAATCTGGGTCCTCTTTAAGAGCAGAAAGACCTCTTAATGACTTGAAGGGCTGTAGGAAGAGCTAAGATGGGAGGAGTAAGGAGAAAAAAAAGGAGTAAGGAGAGGAGAAGGGGAAGGAAGAGGAGGAGCTAAGGGAGAGATGTAGAATGAGAGAGGAGGACATGGAGGCTGATATTCGCTTGTAGATAGCAGTCAAAGGTAGTTGATATATCTAGGTTGAGTTACACCTCTGATTGTAAGGGCATCTTGTAATTGATCATTACTAAATATGTAAGCCTTTGGATAATCTAAACATTAGAGTCTCATTTGTACCAAGCCCGCATGGATGGCAGCATGGTCTGGGCAATGCCCAGCCTTGCAGAGACAGCGTGAAAGATGGACAGAGCCATCTCCCACATTGGCGTCTCGTGGGTGGCAGGGCTGGTGTATCTGGCTGGCTGTTTTTAGCTGTGGCATGCACATGATCTCTGGCCATGCAACATGGTGGCTGAGCTAGGCAGAGTCGGCTTCACCAGTGGCCATTTTTAAATAATTACTACAACAAAGGGCCACAATGAGGCGGGATACCCACCAGCTCAGAGAAGAAGGAGAAGAAGGGAAGAAGACGATGGCGGAAGATTGTGGAAGGGGGTAACCAGGAAAGGTCAGTGAGTGGGATATAAAATGAGTAAGTTAAAAAAAATTATATATATATATATATATATATATATATATATCATAAAAAATGCTCTTAATATCTGTGCCTTTGACACATCCTCTAAAAACAGTTTCTAAAGAAATATTTCTCTTCTTCTATAACATTCAAAATGGAAAAGGACAGAATTTTTCCTATGACACCTTAATAAGGAAGATAAAAATAACCAAATGTGATTGTGATAACCAATTTTGTTTTAACTAAAATGAATGTATAAGCTGTAATTTAATAATATAATCATACTAACTCACTTTCAGATGGACAGGTAGGAACTGCAGTGTTCTTACTCTAGCACATGTTCAAAGCAGGAAATTTAAATTTTCATGATCGGAGATGGAAGATTATTATTAATGTGTTTTCCTTTTCTTGTCTCTTCCCTGAAATAGAATTCAAGGCTCATGCTGCGACGCTGCAATATTGTTCCCTGCAAGAAATGATTTTGTTCTGCCTCAGAGGCAATATGTTTTTATGCTTAATTTTGCCCAGGGTAACTACATTGCTTGTTGATGTCCTTAAAATGCCTTTTAGTAAAATTGATTTCCATGAATCATCAATAAATCTTGCTTCTAGCATCTAATTCTTTCAAGTTACAAACTGAAGGGGAAAAATTTACATATTTTACACTATTGCATGCTTATTAGTTGTGATTAAACAGTAGTAGCATTCAAACACATGAGAGGAATATACAAATCATAATGTTCATATGTAACAATGAATTTCATCATATAATACTATTTACAGTTCTATAACTGGCTTCAGATAGGTTTCATGCAAAAGTAATTAAATAATTTAAGCTTACACTGTGACAGTGACAAGCACTAAATTTTAACTACTTCGGAAAACAAAACAGGGTTCCTAAGAGAGCAATCAATGCTCTGGCAGTTAGAATGACAAGGAACATAGCCAGTGTGCACCCTTGCTTGATTCCATATATGTAGATGCACTTCCGTAGTTCATATAGTAAGGAAATATAAAAGAACTGGTTTATATGAGTTCAGAGTAGTGGAGGACATTGTCCAGAATCATACTTTAAATATAAATATATTAAGTTAGTGTTTTGAACTAAAGCTTCATTCATTTAAGTAAAACTGATCATCATGTATTGAGATTTTTTGTTAAAAATTGAAGGGGATTAAAAATCATAAATAGTTCCCTTTTACTTTGAAATTAAATATGCATTCTAAATAAATAAATATAGCAATGTTTTACTAGAAGAAAAAAGTGAATTTCAACAGTCTTTTACTTTTTCACCCTGAAATTTATACTAACTGAACAGGTGGTTAGGAACATCAGTTCACCATCCTATTATCTGGTTCACAGGTTTTTTTTTTCCTACAGACAGGCTTTCAACATGACTTTCATGCTGACAAACAAATTAATAGTAGACTGAAGGCTCAACCATACAGGTTAACACTCAACTATGTTTCTATAACTTGCTATACAAGTAACATGGTGAAAGATTTTAAATGTGCAAAGAAAGCTGATTCTAACATATTTGAATGCATTTATAGCTTTGTGTAAAGTAAAAATGTTAATGTATATGTTAAGTCACTTTACCAGTATTTTCATAACAACTGATCCCATAAACTCTATGTAGCTGAAGAAGTAATATATTCTATATACAAGTACAATGTTGAAATTTGTAATGAATTTGGGCAGGCATGTACAACTTATAAGTATAATTTTAGTGGTTTGATCACTGATATAGGTTAATCAAGTATATATAGCCCCCAGATATCTGTGATTCTCCCACCAGAAGAACAAACAATGTTTCCCTAATGGAGACTGTTGTGGAAATTATTTAATCCCAATCCAGGGTTTCTACCACACCTATGACCATTTGGTTTCCAGAAAAAAGGCACACAATCATTATATTTACAATAAACTTTAAACAGGACAAGATCTGGGTAGATATCTCTTTATGCTCTTACAATCTACTTTTGATATCCCCAAGTTAATACTTGCTATGTTTCACCTAGCCTGCTCTTGTCTCTAATTAGCCAGCCCTCAGGGCCACATTTTCATGACTCAGCTAACACATGGTGGCTTTTCTTTTCTCCTTTACTTTCTTCCTCTAGCCATTTTCCAAACCAGAGACAGAGAAACATAAACCTAATCTATGTCTCTTCTTCCCAACTATTAGCTGTTGGCATCTGTATTAACCAATTAAAAAAAAAAAAAAAAGCGAAGAAGAAGAAGAAGAAGAAGAAGAGGAAGAGGAAGAGGAAGAGGAAGAGGAAGAGGAAGAGGAAGAAGAAGAAGAAGAAGAAGAAGAAGAAGAAGAAGAAGAAGAAGAAGAAGAAGAAGAAGAAAAGAAACACCAGCACATGATATGTTTTGACTTCTGTTCCTCCCTGAGTACATGCTTAATGCCCTTCCATCAATCCTGTAGCAACAGGGTGGGGGTAAGGCAATCCAAGAAGGAAAGAGAGTTTTATTTCTCAGCATTGTTTTTTCTGGGCTGGCAGCCCTTAAAACGAAGCACCATTCAAGAATGAGCTGTCTGCCCAACAGGTAGTGCCAGTTTGCACTGTCAGTTATCCAAGCCCAGAAGACTTATACTGTTAGCCTGGCACTACCAATATGCTGCTGCATAAAATCCAATATTTATTCTAAATTCCATCCAAAGAGAAAGATGTTTCCTGTGAGACCATACTTATTATGTCAGAAGATGCATGGGATCTCTTGGAACTTTGATATGTGTCACATAGGACTGGGGGAAACAGATACCCCATAGGCACTAAGGAACTCACTCATTGACAAATGTACATTGGGATGAATTAGGCTAAACATGTGGGCTGAGTAAGTAGCTGGATTCCAAATGCCAAATGCTTTTGAGGATACAGAGAGCGGCATGGGGTTTGGATGTGATTGCCTCTAAGTATAAATCACAGACGTGAAAAAAACACTTAATTTTGTTTTTGAGCCAACTTCACACCAGGTGTGTATATATTGAAACTCTGAGTGCATTGTGGATCAGGCCAGTCAATTTCTGTAGCAGTTTGTCAGTAGTTGTATGCATTTGTCAGTGATGGAACTGGGGCTTCCCACTTCAGACTCTAGGCTTCTTAAATCTAATATGGAATTTTAGGACAAGTTTGAGATTATTTTTGCGTATGTCATAGCAAATAAAAGGTATGACCTCATGTTATACAAACAAAGAAACTAAACCCCAAAAGACTTAAGAGGAAATTTTTATATATTTTGTAAGAAGTTTCATAGGATTCAGTCCATGAACACTTGATGTGTTTGGGTAGAACATCATGTTGTGGAGACTGTTCTGACCATAATAAAACTTCAACAGCAAAGAAACAATATTGGAAGTTAAAGAGAGCAGAAGAATCTATTCATTATATTCAAGGCATTCTAAAAGAGCATGAGCATCTAGTGCAGTGATTCTCAACCTTTCTAATGTCATGATCCTGTAATACAACTCATGTTGTGGTGACCTCATAAAAATCATTTTTATAATGTAAATATTTTTTTTTTTCTTATGGTCTTAGATGATGCTGGTGAAAGAGTCACTTGACTGCAAAGGAGTCATGACCCAATGCTTGAGGAACCACTGATCATGTGTTTTGTCAGAACCCGTGGAAGCAAGAAGTATCTGGACAATACTTTCAGGATGATGAATGTTAAAGATGGCCATCAGCAAGTGTATGTATAGCATTATTCTTCTAATGTGGAAAAGAAGGGACTATTTCAGGAGGAGAAAAAAAACAAATAAAACACAGTAGAGGTACAGAATTACAGAAATACTTTGTGGGAAACAAGATAGATCCATGGATATTAACTTTTGCTACATGTTAAACTGCAAGAACATAAAGATTGTTACAATAAAGTTGCAAGCCTGCCTGTCCCCTGCCCACTCATCTCCAGTCAATCTGCCTGCCTTATTTCTATTTACAAACATAAAAAGAAAATTTCTACCACCTGAATCTAGGAATAAAGATTACAGATGCATGTGTTAAAGTAACTGAAGGAACCGCAGTTGGTATCGAGATTTAATTTCATGTGCTAAGAACTTCAATTTTTTCTTGCTATCAACTTTGGAGAAGAAGACACACACCATATGTACATTTTTCTCAAGATGACAATATTTTCTCAAGAAGGGTGAGCTTAACATCTTGCCTGAATCTATGTGAATGCACAAATTATGCACAGGGAATTTGTCATTACTGTGTTTAAGGGAGACCATGAAGGGAAAAATTGAACATGGTTTTAGGAAAGGTTGGATTATATTTTTAATCAACTGATAACCTGTATGGAATATATGATGGGAAACTTTTAATTTTCATAAATATAATACTAAAATGATCAAAGAATAGCAAATTAGAGAATAGCTATATAGTATACCCTAATTGTTAATGAAAAATATAAGAACTCACCATTTATGAGTTTAGCATTCCAAATGTCTCACAATTTTAAATTTTCCCATAATAAATGTTTAAGGACTTATAACAGGTAAAATTATATTTTATATCTTTACTGTGTACCATTATTCATCCTCCTGTCCCTAATTGACACACACATTATAAAACTGATTTTAATGAGTGATAATACTGGCCTTGATTGTTTCCCATCTTTACTCTTTTAAAAATCAGTCATATGTTAAAAATGTTTATATTTCTTATAATTAGAATAGAATAAATTATCCAATTCAAAAAGTCTAAAACAAATGTTAGTTGGCTGTAATTTTAGTTATTCTGTAGCTGACATATTTTTACAATATTAAAGCATTCTACTCCAAATTATTAATATAACTTTTGTATTTTTACCAGAGTATAATTTTCAGTTGTATGCACTAAATGTCTAAAATATAAATTGTCCCAATAATAAAGCTACTTAGTTTCAAATTTGTATTACAGATAATGAAGAAGCAGTATTGATTTCAATTTGTTTTTATTGAGAAATCTTTCTTCTGCACTTTAATGTATCAGAATGAAATATTTTTTAATTTTTATGATTTTAGGAAAATCACATTCACTGCAAATAACTATTTTCTTATTCCAGTCACCCGTGCATTTTTTCTCATTATACCTTGTCCTTATCTTCAAATGTACTTTTTTCTTCCATGGTAAGTATTACTCTAACATCCTTGTTATATCAATATCGTTGTTTTTGTCCATGTCAAAGACAAGTCTTAGTCCATTGTGATCTGATAGGGTTCAAGGGATTATTTCAATCTTTTTGTGTCTGATGAGGCCTGTTTTGTGACCAATTATTATAGTCTATTTTGGAGAAGGTACCATGAGGTGCTGAGAAGAAGGTATATTCTTTTGTTTTAGGATGAAATTTTCTATAGATGTCAGTTAAGTCCAATTGGTTCATAACTTCTGTTAGTTTCTTTGTGTCTTGGTTTAGTTTCTGTTTCCATTATCTGTCCATAGCTGAGAGTGGGGTGTTGAAATCTCCCACTATTATTGTGTAAAGTTCAATGTATGCTTTAAGCTTTAGTAAAGTTTCTTTTATGTATGTGGGTGCCCTTGCATTTGGGGCATAGATGTTCAGAATTGTGAGTTTCTCTTGGTACATTTTTCCTTTGATGAATATGAAGTGTCCTTCTTTATCTTTTTTGATTACTTTTGGTTGAAAAACAATTTTATTTGATATTGGAATCACTACTCCTGCTTGTTTCTTGGGACCCTTTGCTTGGAAGATTGTTTTCTAACCTTTTACTCTGAGGTAGTGTCTGTCTTTTTCACAAAGGTGCATTTCCTGTATGCAGCAAAATGTTGGGTCCTGATTACGTATCCAGTCTGATAGTCTTATGTCTTTTTATTGGAGAATTGAGTACATTGATATTAAGAGATATTAAGGAAAAATGAATATTGTTTCCTGTTATTTTTTCATTGGCAGTGGAGATATATTTGTATATCTACCTTCTTTTAGGGTTGTTGGAAGATTACTTTCTTGCTTTTTCTAAGTTGTAGTTTCCCTCCTTGTGTTGGAGTTTTCCACCAATTATCCTTTGAAGGGCTGGATTTGTGGTAAGATATTGTGTAAATTTGGATTTGTCATGGAATATTTTGGGTTCTCCATCAATATTGATTGAGAGTTTTGCTGGGTATAGTAGTCTGGGCTGGCATTTGTGTTCTCTTAGGGTCTGTATAATATCGGTCCAGGATCTTCTGGCTTTTATGGTCTCTGGTGAGAAGTCTGGTGTAATTCTTATAGGTCTGCCTTTATATGTTACTTTACCTTTTTCCCTTACTGCTTTTAGTAATTTTTCTTTGTTTTGTACATTTGATGTTTTGATTATTATGTGGCGGGAAGTATTTCTTTTCTGGTCTAAACTATTTGGAGTTCTGTAGGCTTCTTGTATATTTATGGACATCTCTTTCTTTAGGTTAGGGAAGTTTTCCTCTATAATTTTGTTGAGGATATTTACTGGTCCTTTAAGTTGGGAGTCTTCCCCCTCATCTATACTTATTATCCTTAGGTTTGGCCTTCTCATTGTGTTTTGGATTTCCTGTATATTTTGGGTTAGTAGCTTTTTGTATTTTCCATTTTCTTTGACAGTTGTGTCAATGTTTTCCATGGTATCTTCTGCACATAAGATTCTCTCTTCTATCTCTTGTATTCTGTTGGTAATACTTGTGTCTATGACTCCTGATCTTTTTTTTAGGTTTTCTATCTCCATGGTAATCTCCCTTTGTGATTTCTTTATTGTTTCTACTTCCATTTTTAGATCTTGGATGGCTTTGTTTAATTTCTTCACCTGTTTGTTTGTGTTTTCTTGCAATTCCTTAAGGAATTTTTGTGTTTCCTCTTTAAGGGTTTCTATCTGTCTACCAGTATTCTCCTTAAGTTCTTTGAGAGTGTTATTTATGTCTTTCTTAAAGTCCTCTATCATCATCATGAGAAGTGATTTTAATTCTGAATCCTGCTTTTCTGGTGTGATGGGGTGTTCAGGGCTTGCTATGATGGGGAAACTGGGTTCTGATGATGCCATGTAACTTTGGATTCTGCTGCTTACGTTCTTGCTCTTGCCTTTCACCATCTGGTTAACTCTACTTCTGCCTGTACTTGCTGTCTCTGACTGAAGCCTGCCTTTCCAGTTATCTTGCTTGTGTCTGATCTCCTCAGGGTCCAGATGTCTCTGTGATCTTCTCCAGCTGCACTGAGTACAGTGGTACCTCTAGGATGCCTTAGGATATGGTGCCTCCAAGGTAGCAGTCCAGCTAGGTGTCTGCTGTTCTGGGTGCGGTATCTCCTCTAGGATATCTCAGGATATCTTGTCTGACAACCTGAGTTCAGTTGTTCCTCTGTGGCTCTGGGTTGAGTGGACCTTCCAGAATGTCTCGGGCAGAATCTGGGGTCCACACAAGAGCAGACCGGGCAGAGGTCTGCTCCAGGCCTCAGATCCGGGAGAGGGGTGGAAGGAGAGTGCTATTCTGCAGGGGCGCGCGGGGGGTGGGGGGGTTGTGTATCTGCTGGATTCTGAGGGCTCCCAGCACCCAGCTATGGGCTTAGGGCAGTGTGTGGGTCTTCCTATTACAGCTCTGAGATCCGTGGAGCCTCCAGGATGTCTCCTGCTGAATCCGGGGTCCACACAAAAGCAAACCGGGCAGAAATCTGCTCCAGGCCTCAGATCTGGGAGAGGGGCGGTGGTATGAACCTTGTTATATCAATATCAATTGTCTTCCTATCAATATTATTTGCCTATTATCAAGCTCATGATCATTAAATTATCTTGCCTTATATTTCAGCTCAGTGTCTTCTCATTATATAGGAATATACATATATATATATATATATATATATATATATATATATATACATGTATTATACTATGAAATATCTAAGTAATATCATTTAATACTCAAAAGAACTTTAGCTGAGTATTAGGATAGGATGAGAATGACTTCATCGCCTTGGAAAAGAGAGTCCTGACAGGCAAGTGAAAGCTAATATCGATTTTTCACCGGCAGTGTTGACCATTGACTCCCAGTCTGTAAATCAGAGCTTTTCATTTTATTTTTATATTTCTTGATTTAATCTTTGTTTTATCATTTTTAAATGTGTTTATTTCTTTTATTTATCAATTAATACTGATTATGTTCTCAAAATATTTGTGGCCACTGAAAAATATTAGCACCATAAAGTTATTGTTTCTGAAGATCTAAATAATAGAGGCTTAATTTTCCTAAATTGTATTTGGAGCTAATTTTTCATGAATATATTTTAGAATATTTTAAAGAGTACTTAACATGAACATTAAAAATTTGTTCATTTTACTCTATAAAAATAAAGTGGTTTAATATGGATACTACATGATAAAGACCAATAAAACTATCTATCCTAATAAGAACAAAAATTAACATGATAATAATAGATTCTTGGTAGGATTATAATTATATAGACATAATTTATAGAATAACCAAATGACATTATTTTGGTAAATATTCAAACATGCTGGATTTTATTGTTTCTAATAATTGTTGGCAATGACATATATAGTAATGAACTTTGTAAGTTAAGTTACATAAAATTGCCTCAAACTAATCCATCTTAGAATTCTGATTTCTTTTCTTTATTTGATATTTTCTCCTGGTCTCGCCTCCAGAAACCCACAATCCCATCAGCCTGCCTCTATGAGGGTGGTCTACTCACTCACTCACTCACTCACTCACTCCCTCACTCACTCACTGCAGCCTTCCTGCCCTGGCATTCCCCTACACTGGGGCATCGAACCCCAACAGGACCAAGGGCCACTCCTCCCACTGATATCTAATAAGGCCATCCTCTGCCACATACAGCCAGAGCTGGAGGGTCCCTTTCAGCTGGAGCCAAGCCTCCATGTGTACACTTTGATTGGTGGTTCAGTCCCTGGGAGCTACAGGGGGTCTGACCAGTTGACACTTTCACTGCCCAAGGGGGCTGCAAACCCCCTCAGCTCCTTTAGTTCCTTCTCCAACTCCTCCATCAAGGACCCCACACTCAGTCCAAGGGTTGGCTGGGAGCATCTGCTTGTATTTGTCAGGCTCTGGCAGAGCTGCTCAGAAGACAGCCATAGCAGACTCCTGTCAGCAAGCACTTCCCAGCATCTGCAATAGCATCTGGTTGGCGACTGTATATGAGACTTTTTAATATATCGGATTTAGAAAAACAATTTAGTAGTTTGATAATATGAGGAATACTTCAGATTAAGCATACTTCCCTTAGATGCCACAAGAAAAGTAGTGGAATATATAGCAGAGGATTTTTGAGAATACTTCAATCTACCAACATGGTTGATTTGACAAAGGACCACATTCAAAGACCTTCTAGGTCTGCACAATCCAGCTGGAATGACCCAACTTTAATTCCTCTTGCTGGAATACAGACACACCCTTTGTACTCCCCTGTAACTTATAGATTGAAGGTAAAATTAGTTTGTAGAATGAAGCAGCCATGTTTAAAGGTGTTTGAGGGCCAGACAAAATGATGAATCACAGAAAGTTTTGACAGAGTGAGTCAGAGATAGAATACACCCAACTCTCTCAACAACAGCACAGGAAAGGTAATCTGTTTAGGAACAGTGCAAGGAGAAAGAGTCAGTCTTTTGGCAGTCAGAGCAATGAGTGAAATGCAGTGGAGCTGGGTTTATTTGAGAGTTCATGCAGTTCAGTTCAGGTCAACAAAGGCAACTGAAGCCCAAGAATAAAAAAGAGACAGAATATTAGAACAAATTACCAAAGTTAGTTTTAGGCCAGGCAGAGCAGTTCAGTAAGAAACTGAGAAGGGTCAGACTGGAGAGGAGTGTGAACCAGAATATGTCAGTTAAAAAGATTAGCCAGAGTGCAGAAAGAGTGGAAAGGGTGAGCTTATTCAACAGTAAGCCTCTGGTATGACAATTACATCTGATAAATATAGGTTAGTTTTACATGATTTAAACCTTTCTAAAAATATGTTTTCAAGTAAATAACTTGTTTCTTGTGAGCAAATTTCTCTCTTGTGGGTTTTTATTGTGGTAAGCCTGACTCAGTACCACCTGTCACTGCATTCTCATTGCTTCACATCAACATGTGTGACTCTCCTTACAATCTGAATACATATGTTTAAATTATCCAAATATAACATGAGTTACTCACTGAGTTGATCTCATGAGAAATTTTTAGCATATAATAAACTGTTTTATCATGGTTTTCATATCAAAAAATGTATTATACTGTGTCTTGGGAAGAAGTCATTATGCTATTTATAAAATTCTGAATATTCTTCGTAATTCTGAAATGCTTCAAATTTGCAGCATACCTAAGAAAAATGCAAAGGCATTTACTATTAATCAGTTGAATGATTTGAACACTACTCAGTCTAATGGAAATCACTTATGAGAAGGTAGAAATTGTACAGTTACAGAAATAACAACAATTGGAAAATTGGACTAAAGAAATACAATGTTCAGCTGGAGGCAATGATGAGGTAATGCATAGCTAATTGGAAGAGAAGGACGTGAAGTAGGGTGTAGGTATATTAAAATAGATTAAATGCCTTCAGAGAGACAGAGCAAGAAATAAAGCAGTTTTCCTAACAAATCCATTGCCTTTCTTCCTCTACAGTTCTTAGAGTTACATAATGGCTTTATCTATTATAGAGAAAGTTGATATATCACTATTATTATTATTATTATTATTATTATTATTATTATTATTATTATTATTATTTAGTAAAAGTCTAAAGCTATGTCAGTTGTTTAGAAAAATCATTTGTTTCATGGAGGAATTAAAGTCATTTGCTTAGACTAAATCTCAGCTATCCAATAAAAAGTGCTAAAACTTTTAAAGTAAAAGATTGAAACATTAAGGGATAAGTATTCATGATCAGAATGGAACTATAGAATCCAGAAAATTAGACAATTCTCATACTATTCATCACAACATATAGCTACTACATATTATTACCTCATTCCAAATATAAAATAAGTTGATAATCAAAAATTCAACTCTCTAGAAAGAGAGAGTAAGCAAATTTAAATTTAATTTAACTTAATTAAATTCGCTCATTTTGTGGATTTGGAAACAATTTATTGTGCTCATTTTTATCTAACAATATTTTCATCAGTATTTTGAAAATGTTACTTAGTTTGTTTATATCCATCCACCATGACCTCTTTCCATATACCTTAGTCCCTAACTTACCCAGTCACTCTTCTAATTTTATGTCTTTTACATATATATATATATATATTTTTATTTTATTCTATGTATTTTTTTTCTACATGTGCATCTGTTCACCATGTGCTTGCTTAGCTCTTGTGGGGGACAATGGAGAATGTCAGATCACCTAGGAATGGAATTAAACAAAGACAGGAGAAATTGCCCACATCTACAAAGGATTGGGGCCATCTACTAGGACATATGGAAACACCCAGCTGCTTTACTCAGCAACCAAGAACCTCTAATGAATCCCTTACCAAGAATGGAACATGTGTGGTCCCTCCATCTTTCATGATGCAATTTTGACTGGCTTGATCTTGTGCTTGCTGGTTGTGTGCAAGTAATCACTGGAGATGAGTTGATTGTTTAGCAGCCATGTCATGTCAAGAAAATTGTACCTCACAACTCTCTTCCCTATCTGCTGACTCTTATATTTCTCTCTTTCTCTATCTCTCTCTCGCTCTCTGTATGTGTGTGTGTGTGTGTGTGTGTGTGTATTTCTAGGTTTTGAGTAAGTATAAAAATTGTAATTAGTTTACAAGTTATTATGTTTGTGAATTTTAAAATCCCATATTTAAATATAAGAAAACAAACATATAACTCTTGTTATTATTTTGGTTATATTTATAATTTGAAGTATATATTTTATATACAAAACATAAATTAGAATTAGCAACTCATGAAAAATGTTAAGAATCCTCAATATATCTAGGAAAAAGTAGTGTTTTTGTTGGAACAGGGAGGATTACCTAGGATTTATTGCATAGCCATAACCTATTGGTAGAAATCTGTATAATTATTATCAAGATGAAGTTATAATTTCTTAAATAGCAAAAAATCTACTTTGATATCAAATTTAAGGTTTTCATTGGTACAAGCTTCTTATTGTTATAAAAGGGAGATGAATATTGATACTCTCATGGGCATTGTGCCTGTATAACACATTTAGGAATACAAGGCTTAGACCCAGTCCTTCTTTAATTTTTTAACTGATTTGAGATGGTTAGCCTGTGAGTTAAGGGACTATAGCAAATTCATGGCTTTGAGTTTATTGTTAGGGTGTTTTCTATATTTTATTTAGAAATAGCTGAGAGGAGTTAACAGACAATAGTCCAGGTTACCTTACATGGATAGTTGGTTTTCAAAACGTCAGAAGTCCATAGAACTGACATTACAAACATTTCTATATTAATGTTCATTTTGATTAGAGACCTGTCTGCTCCTGACAGCTTCCTGTCTTGGATTCTAAGAAGAAATTGAGCATCCTTGGAGTTACTCCAGTTGTGCGGTGACAGCCACTAAGCAAGAATTGCCTCTTTCCATCTACAGACAAATTACTGTCCAGAAAAGGACACACATGCAGAATAGTCGACTGATTACATCTGCCTAGACATAGTAATCAGCCCTTAATAATCCTGCATCACTAAGGTCTGTCAGATGATTCTGGGCCAGAAGGCTGAAGATTTGATCTCCAATGTTTGGTAGTATAGGGGCTTTCCAGGTGTTCAGCGGTCTCTATAAATTGGCTAAGTTTTAGAAGCTATGTTTAGTGCTTCCCATAACTTCAGTTAACTCAGTCATTCTGGATTTCTGGCGGGGTTGAAGACCTATAGTCTCATAGCCAATCCTGGCTATTCATTTTGAGAGAAAAGATGAGTGGATGGTTTTCAGCTGACATTCATTCTAAAGCCAAGAAAAAAGCCAGGTTCTAACACTAAGTGTTTTAGTTAGGAGAGATGACAGAGATTCTGGTTAGTCAACACAATGATGGACTGGGTATTAGGACTATCTTGTACCTCACTGGTATCAATAGGCATATTTATGCTCTAATTGTACTTTGAGAGAAAAGTTTTATTTTGACAGGAAGGGTAATATGTAGGGAGGAGCTAAGGGGGAAGGAGTACTGAGAGGAAGAGATGGAGTAAGGAGAAGAGAAGATGAAGGAAAGCAGAAGCTAGGTGATGAGAGAGAGAGAAAGAGAGGGGGGCATGAAGGCAGATGTTCACGTGTCTCCACCAGTTAAAGATAGTTTATATATCTAGGTTGGGTATTGGGTTACACTTCTGACTGAGCATTATGAAACTTATAAAGCCTTTGATTAACATTTTAAAAAATTGTATAAAAGCAAAAAAGAAAAGAGGGCATGGGATGGGGGTTTTCTAGGGAGGGGAAATGGAGAAAGGGGATGGCATCTGAAATGTAAATAAAGTATCAAAAAAGAATCCTCAATATAATAAACTAGAAAAATTATTTGAGGCAGAAAGATTAAAATAAAACTATAAAATACAAAAATATAGGTGATAATTCATACATTAATTGATATTTGGCTACTAGTAGGAAAATACTATGTTGCATATTAATGTAACATTAAGTAGTTTAGAAATTATTCAACTATTTGAGAAAACCTGACATCCCACAGCTAATTTAAATTGAAAACTTACCCATTTCTGGGCTCATATTTCTAAGCTGAAGTTATAGTCTCAAACTACATTCTAGTAATTTTTTTTGCAAGGAGTTTAAAAATTAAAGCTTTGAATTTTTTATGAAATGCTTTTTATATATTAAATACCTCAACATTTTATGTGATTAAACCAGAGAGTCTACAAATTAATCACATGGGAAGACATTCTTTGAACATCTGTGAAATTCTTTTTCAATTATTTTTAATTTTATTTAAAATTGCATCAAGGCATCTTGAGATTCCTCATTTATTCTCCTATATCATTCCTACTGCCATCTCAGATTGCTAGTCTATGTTGTAATTTTCGTGTGATTGTTAATCACTTTCATATTGAGATGTCAGGATCAGTCAAAATTAATTCATGTCTGCAAGCCAAATTCAATTTTCACGTGGAACGGCAAAATGCTCACTGAGGCCCAATGTATGGCTCTTGTAATTATGAAATCACAAACATATTTTGCATAGAAAATATCATTACTTGTTTTATGTATCTTCTTGAAAAGTACATGAAAACCTGCACATGTTGTGAATACAAGTATGCTCACATTCTTTTCAATTAACCTGCTGGTCTGAATAACCAAAATCTTCAATGATGTTAAAACTTTCCAGCAACTGTTTTGCTTTCCTTTCAATAGTTAACAGGCTTGCTAACTATTGAAATAAATAAATACAAATATATATGGATATATATGATATTCAATGTAATTTCTTAATAACCTCACATTGCTCATTTGTGTTTTGTATCGTAAATTCCGAAGTTACATTTTAGCAGATATCTTTTAAACTATCATGACAAGCAAGCTCCTGTTCAGGGAGCTATGTCCTCAAACTTTGTGCTTTATATTAGCTTAGTAATTTCAAGATGGATTCCATCACTTTCAATTTCTGAACAACTTAGTTTAGCCAAGGGAGACTATATACTCCAGATCTTTTTGCTTTACTCTCCTTAGTATCTGGAATTACAGGCTTGTGCCACCAAGGCCAGACATAAAATGAATCTTAAAATGTACAAAGAGTCTTCTTGGGAAATAAATTCTAAAATGTATATAGATACTATTTAATATTTTTGAGCCATAAAATGTATTTTAAAATGAGCATATCTGTAAGAACAAGGCTGGAACTGGAGAACAATTTCCAAAGTTAAATAAAGAAAAAATTTAGACATGAAAAAATTTAAAGACATGAAAATTAAAATAGCTTGTGTGTTATTAAATTTTACAAGATTACAAATTTGATTTCAGAGAACTTAATAATAATTATTAGAAATTAGGGAAGAGAAGAGGAATGGGGAATAGAAAAATAGATTGGATAATAAGTGCCATAGCACAGGAAGAATTTTTTCCACTGTTTTAACACATAAAAATTATGGTAGTCCAAAACAAGTTCATGTCTAATTCAAGATATACTGATTAGGAGAATATGAGAGTTTCCAAAAAATTAAACTGTTTAAGGAGATTCAAATATTAATTCTACCAATTTAATAATCATTTTCAGTATACAGTTTTAAAAATTATCATGCTATATTTAAAGACAAATACTATGCATTAATTAAATATTAAAATTTACAGGGCAAAAAGTTTTCAGGATATGAAAAACATTAAAAATGTATATGAATGTCTAATAGGAGACATTATAGTTAAGGGCAATATTTATCCTTAAAGAAGAGAGCAGTCAATTTTAGATATAACTGCTACTTCTGTAAGTTGATGGTGATTACTAATTTCACAAACTTAGTAAACTTTTTTAAAAAATACAATTTTTTATAGAACCAAGTACTTTAAAAAACTTTATAGATAAGTAATATTTTTCATAAGCTTCTTTATGTGTGGGAACCAGGAACTATAAAATACTATGGACAAGCCATTGTATATTTTAAATTATATATTTGATGACATTTATGAAATTTTAATTTCAAAAATTAGGAATTCTCAGAACAATGTTCAGGAATTTATAAAATCATTTGTGACTCTTACATGGTACTCTGTTAAAAGATATGCTAGTCCTCTAAGGTGTCCATGTCTTATAATGACAGATTATGAAACTGCTGGAACACAAGGATTGAAGTTGTATTTGGTCAATAAGCAATGGATATTATTAAGACACGTATGAAATATGTAGCATATAGTAGTATAAAATGCTTACATAAATATTTCTTCACGTTTATGGTCTTAAATTTAAAACATGTCAGGGTTTCTTTATTTTTTCTTTCAAAATAACTTTTAGAATAATATTCATGATAATATAGCCACATAACTCAAAAATATAAGTGCATTCATAGAGCAACAAATTTTATGGCCATACCTGAGTAATAAAATATGCAAATATAGAAAGAACTCAATACTGGAAGTAAGAAAAAAAATGTGCAATGGGAACAATGTGTTTAGTGTATTGTTGACTGACAAGGTTATAGCGTTATATGACTTGTAGATTTGACCATGCTGTAGTACATTTTTATCATTTTGGGGGGTTAGTATGGCTTCCCACAGCTTTCTAAAGGTTTTTCATCAACATGGAATAATTATAATGGATTTCACTGTAGCATTTTAAAAGATTTATAGGATGCATTTGAAGAACAATCATTCCCTAATCATTTTCTGGTCTTTTGAGTGCTCTTATGTATCTCTTCCTCATCTCACATTGTCCCCATGCACTTTCATGCTTCATAGAAACTTCCTACTTTCCAGTCATTCTTTATCACCTGTTTTAATGTCCACTGTTTTTCATTTTTTATTATTAGAACTTATAGAGATTTTTATTTTGTTCTCATAAATGGCCTTAATTATACTGCTTTATTTGGTCATATGCATATTATATTTTTCCTAATGTAATGTATTTACTTGAGTCAAAATATTATTATGAATTACAGCCAAGAATATAAAGTTCTTTTAGAAATCCATGTATTAACTGCACCATTATGGAAAATAAAATTGCAAAATCATTAGAAAAAATTATTCAAACACAGAGAAACATGCACAGTTGAGAAAAATGTTTTTAAGTTGGACTCTTCATTTTCATATTAAATTTCATTGTATTCTTAAATAAGAGAATTATTATAACCACATTAATTATAAAGATGTGTTTTCAATATGATGATTAAAGATGTGGTTTTAAGGCATTATAATTTGTAAATATTGAGTCACACTACACTTTAATCTTTTTGTTTCAACTCTTATTTAGAAAAAAAGATTGAAATCTATACTAAAAACAAACATGGTTAATATAAGTGTGAAATTAGATTGACTCTCCCCAGACTACCGCACATATAATTTAAAATAGAATGTTTACAGTAACAGAAGATAGCTTGTCAAGCATCATCTGTTGCACTGTGAATTTGGTAAGACTGACTGAAGCTCAAGTGTTCCAAAGAAAGGCAAAGGTTTAATTACAGATGCAATAACTTTTTTTTACTCTTTAATTCTATATTTGAGACACATTTGTATGCAGAAACATAAGTTACAACTATGTCTTCTTGCATTTTTGTATAATAACCTTTCTTTTCCATCCCACAGAATTCTCTAATGTATAATGAACAAATGGGTCAAAATAAGCTTTTTATAAACTCCATGCACCTATCTATCTTTTTTCAGCTAACAATTTTCTCTGAGTAGATCATAGAGTGGGTGGATCTTTTCTAGAAAACAATAGATATATAGGAGTTGAGATAAGTATAAGTACTTATACTTAGTTAAGTAAGTATACTAATATATAGTACATAATTTCACTTTTCATATTCATGCAGTGTTGCTTTATAAGCTAACATTTTTTATTGCTGTGATAAAACACCATGACCAAAACCAACTTGGGTAGGAATGGGTTTATTTCAGGTTAAACTCCATGTTAGAGTCCATCACTGAGAGATGTTAGGGTAGGTACTCAAATGCAGCACTGACCTGGAGCTAATGCAGAGACCATGTAGAATTACCACTTACTAGATTTTTCTCAATGGCTTGCTCAGCCTGCTTTCTTACAGTGCCCAGGAAAAGAAGAATAGTATCACTCATAGTGAGATAGACACTCTCACATCTATCATCTCTGAAGAAAATGTGCTCCATACTTGGCTTCAGGTGAATCTGGTGGAGACATTTTCTCAATACAGCTTTTTTCTTTTTTTTTAGATGACTCATGTTTGTATAAGGATGACATGAAACTAGCCAGGTTAGCTATCATATAACTTTTATTTTGTTTAAATTTTGTTCACATGATTGGAAATATATGATATTTTCTATCCTTTCTAACAATCATTTGTTCATGTCAAAGCTTCCTTTGGAAAGGATATATGAACATATTTGTATGAACACATTATTTCAGATACTGGCATAATCTTAGGCTAGTAACTCCAGATCCTTGAGTATCTTAATGATTAATCCTGATATATACTAGTGAAAGATGAAAACTTTAGATTCATGAATACTTTCATGACATATATTCTTTAAAATATTAGCATAAAAGCATTTAGCAAATAAATGAATTATTATTATTATTATTATTATTATTATTATTATTATTATTATTATTGCATGTTGTGGTTTGAATAGGTTTGGTCTCCATAGAGTTGTCGTATGTTTGAATGCTTGGCCCCCAGGAAATGACACTATTAGGAGAGATGTCCTTGTTGGTATAGGTATGAGATTGTTCAATGAAGTATGTCACTGTGAGCTTGGACTTTGAGGTCCTACACTCAAACCCTACCCAGTGCAGAAGAAAACCTCCTTCCTGCTGTCTATGAAAGAAAGTGTTTCCTGGTTGCCTTTGGATCAAGATGTGGAACTCTTGGCTATGGGGGGTGGAACTCAAGATGGCGCCTGGCTGGGTGCCAGATGCCCCTGGCATGTTGGCTCACCATTTCAGGAAGCCTGGGTGGCTAAGCTTTACTGCACATACATTTTGCTTGTTCATCGTTAGGTAAGATCGGGCCATGTGACATATGTGCTCAGCACCAATCGAGAATGACTTCGTGACAGGTTCTGATTGGAGAGGACACAGAGATTTAAAGGCTGGGAGCTAGAGCTCGCGGGCTTTTGCGGTAATTCAAGGTTCCTGAATAAACCATGTTGGGATGGAGCTCCGGTGTCCATTGTCTTCTGTCTGCTGGTTGGTTCAGGAGATGACACTTGGCTCCTCCAGCTCCATGACTGCCTGCATGCTGCCATAATAAAACCATAATAATACCATGATAACAATGGACTGAACTTCTGAAACTCTAAGACAGCTGCAGTTAAGTGTTTTTCTCTATAAGAGTTGCCTTGGCCGTGGTATCTCTTCATTAGAAGAGGTAGAGGAAAGTCTACCTAAAACATTGCTCTTACTAGATAATATTTGCATAATATTTTTATATTTTAAGATTTATTTTGCCTGCACATATGTGCCATGCACGATGTGTTTATAGTAGCACACACATGTCATAGAGGACAGAAGGGAGTTTGGATTCTATGGAATTATAGGTTGCAGTATTTATACACTTCAATATGTGTGTGCTGTGACTAAATCTGTGTCCTCTGTGTGTTCTAAATTCTGTATGCTCTAAATTGATTAGATATGTCTCTATCCTTCACACTGGTTTGAATATAAGTTGTTTTACATTAAAATTTTTTTATATTAATACTTTAACCATCATTTTCAAATAGCTTGTTAATTTAAAATAAGATTTCAACTGAGTAAACATTTGTTTCAGAAAAATTTGGTGAGATAATTTTCTTTCTAAAACTTGCTTGTTTTGAATTAGCTTTAACCATATTTCAGCAAAATCATTTATCTCATATATACCTAACAATTTATTTTTAGAGAACTAAAAATTGTTAATAAATGTAGGTTTGGGCCACTATTAAATCAAAAATAATAACATGAGACAAAATTTTCTTTTCTTTAAAATGTATATAAAATGAGATTTCCATATGACTTGCTTCACTGGGTATTTATATAGACATTGATAGTCAATGCCATTGTTTGCTAAGTGCAGAATCCAAATAAAGATTTATAGTGACAATTGATGGCTCTGTTGCTTTACATAGAAGCTTTTGCTTTCCTTAGATTGAAATGCAATTAACATTAACACCGTTATCTATATGTAGCTTTCATAGCAGTCACAGTTAAATCACTTGATTAAAGAAATTTGATATCAGATTAAAATATGTGGCATAAGAAATATCTACAAGAGAACACTGGTCCCTTCCGGTCTGGGCCAGAGCACTGAGCAGATCTTGGGTGGCAGCTCTGCCCCCAACCTCCAAGAACCCAGAGGAAGTGGGGATCCCAGGCGCTCTAAATCAGGTAGTATCTTAGGTAAGCAGACAGCAGGGCCCGCCCTAAACAGGGAGTAACTGGGAACCAAAACGACCCAGGAAGTCACTCCCATCCCGGAACACTGGTCCCTTCCGGTCTGGGCCAGAGCACTGAGCAAATCTTGGGTGGCAGCTCTGCCCCCAACCTCCAAGAACCCAGAGGAAGCCGGGATCCCAGGCACTCTAACTTGGACAGTGTCTTAGAAACTAGTTCTCAGATCTGAGGCCTGGATCAGACCTCTGCCATGTCTGCTGTTGTGTGGACCCTGGATTCCACCTGAGACATACTGGAAGGTCCACTCAACCCAGAGCCACAGAGGAACAACTGAACTCAGAGCGTCAGACAACATATCCTGAGATATTCTAGAGGAGACACTGCACCCAGAACAGCAGATACCTAGCTGGACTGCTACCTTGGAAGCACCATATCCTGAGGCATCTTAGAGGTACCACTGTAATCAGTGCAGCTGGAAAAGATCACAGAGACATCTGGACCCCTAGGAGATCAGACACTAGTGAGATAACTGGAAAGGCAGGCTTAAGTCAGAGACAGCAAGTACAGGCAGCACTAGAGTTAACCAGATGGCAAAAGGCAAGAGCAAGAACATAAGCAACAGAAACCAAAGTTACATGGCATCATCAGAACCCAGCTCTCCCATCAGAGCAAGCCCTGAACACCCCATCACACCAGAGAAGCAGGAATCAGAATTAAAATCACTTCTCATGATGATGATAGAGGGCTTTAAGAAAGACATAAATAACACTCTCAAAGAACTTAAGGAGACCACTGGTAGACAGATAGAAACCCTTAAAGAGGAAACACAAAAATCCCTTAAGGAATTGCAAGAAAATGCAACCAAACGGGAAAAGGAATTAAACAGAACCATGCAGGATCTAAAAATGAAAGTAGAAACAATAAAGAAATCACAAAGGGACAATACCCTGGAGATAGAAAACCTAAAAAAAAGATCAGGAGTCATAGACACAAGTATCTCCAACAGAATACAAGAGATGGAAGAGAGAATCTCATGTGCAGAAGATACCATGGAAAACATTGACACAACTGTCAAAGAAAATGCAAAATACAAAAAGCTACTAACCCAAAATATACAAGAAATCCAAGACACAATGAGAAGGCCAAACCTAAGGATAATAGGTATAGATGAGGGGGAAGACACCCAACTTAAAGGACCAGTAAATATCCTCAACAAAATTATAGAGGAAAACTTCCCTAACCTAAAGAAGGAGATGTCCATAAATATACAAGAAGCCTACAGAACTCCAAATAGTTTAGACCAGAAAAGAAATACTTCCCGCCATATAATAGTCAAAACATCAACTGTACAAAACAAAGAAAAAATACTAAAAGCAGTAAGGGAAAAAGGCAAAGTAACATATAAAGGCAGACCTATAAGAATTACACCAGACTTCTCACCAGAGACCATAAAAGCCAGAAGATCCTGGACAGATATCATACAGACCCTAAAAGAACAGAAATGCCAGCCCAGACTACTATACCCAGCAAAACTCTCAATCATTATTGATGGAGAACCTAAAATATTCCATGACAAATCCAAATTTACACAGTATCTCAACACAAATCAAGCACTTCAAAGAATAATTGGTGGAAAACTCCAACACAAGGAGGGAAACTACAACTTAGAAAAAGCAAGAAAGTAATCTTCCAAAAACCCCAAAAGAAGAGAGTTACACAAACATATCTCCACGGATGTTAGCCCAAAAGCTTGGATTAGCGAAGACTCAACCCACAGACCACATGAAGCTCATGAAGAAGGAAGACCAAGAGGGGATGCCTCAGTTCTACTTAGAACGAGAAACAAAAATACTCAAGGGAGCAAATAGGGAAACAAAACATGTAACAGAAACTGAAGGAGGGGCTATCAGGAGACCATTCCACCTGGGTATTCACCCCATGTACAGCCACCTAAGCTAAATACTGTTGTGGATGGCTGGAAGTACATAATGTGAGGAACATGATATAGCTGTCTCCTTAGAGGTCTGCCAAAGACTAAAACACTCAGAGGACAATGCTCACAGTTAACCACTGATATGATCAGGTGTTTCCCAATGGAGAACTTAGTGAGAGGACTGAAGGAGCAGAAAGGGTTAGTGACCCCAGGTGGAAAGCAACAATACCAAACAACCAGAGCCCCCCAGGGTCTAAACCACCAGCCTGAGAACACATAGGGAGGGACCCAAGACTCCAGAGGTATATGTAGAGGAGCATGGCCTTGTTGGACATAGGTGGGAGAGGAGTTTCTTGGTCCCATAAAAAAAAAAATGAACACACAGTGGAGGGGGGGATGTGAGGGCGGGGAGAGAATAGTGAGGGGGGTAGAAGCATGAGGAGGTGGATAGGATAGGAGGTTTCTGTGTGGTGGGAGGAAGTAGGGTAAGGGGATAAAATCTGAAACATAAATACTACAACCAATTTTAACAAGCGAAAAAAAAAAAAAAGTCGTCAGAACCAACATCTTTTAAAAAAAAAGTCAGCCCCCTGGGGGTAGGAATTTTTTTTTTTCTTGATACTAAAACTTGTTCTGAGAATTGTATATCATAGAATACACAGCCTTGGTGTATCTAATCATCAAGCATACTGAGCAGACCTGCCCAAACCTCCGATGTCCTGGAATTCCATCTGGATTCAGTGAAGACACAGCATCAGAGGCTTATCAACTTACTCTTCCCCCCACCCCTCTTCTAAAATATCAACACCCTTAATCAGCTTGAAGAACTTAAAGAAGAGTCAGCCCCCCTATTCCCTGAGCTTGGGGACTAATGTGGTTAATAATGGTCTGTCTTTCTAGGGAAAAGTAGTGGTTTTGTTGGAACAGAGAGGATTAGCTAGGACTTATTGCATAGCCATAACCTATTGGTAGAGATCTGTATAATTATCAAGATGAAGTTATAATTTCTTAAATGGTACAAAATTTACTTTGATTTCAAATTTAACGTTTTCATTGGTATGAGCCTCTTATTAATATAAAAATGAGATGAATATTGATACTCTCATGGGCATTGTGCTTGTATAACACATTTAGGATTACAAGGCCTAGACCCAGCCCTTTTTTACCTTTTTTAACTGATTTGGGACGGTTAACCTATGAGTTAAGGGACTATAGCAAATTCATGGTTTTGAGTTTATTGTTAGGGTGATTTCCATATTTTATTTAGAAATAGATGAGAGGAGTGAAAGACAACAGTCCAGGTTACCTTACATGGATAGTTGGTTTTCAAAACATCAGAAGTCCATAGAACTGATGCTACAAATATTTATATATTAATGTTCATTTTGATTAGAGACCTGTCTGCTCCTGACAGCTTCCTGTCATGGATTCTAAGAAGAAATTGAGCATCCTTGAAGTTACTCCAGTTGTGGTGAGACAGCCACTAGGCAAGAATTGCCTCTCTCCATCTACAGACAAATTACTGTCCAGAAAAGGACACACATGCAGAATATTCGACTGATTATATCTGCCTAGACAGAGTAATCAGCCCTTAATAATCCTGCATCACTAAGGTCTGTCAGATGATTCTGGGCCAGAAGGCTGAAGATTTGATGCTCCAATGTTCGGTAGTATAGGGGCTTTTCAGGTGTTCAGCGGTCTCTATAAATTGGCTAAGTTTTAGAAGCTATGCTTAGTGCTTCCCATAACTTCAGTTAACTCAGTCATTCTGGATTTCTGATGGGGTTGAAGACCTATAGTCTCATAACCAATCCTGGCTATTTACTTTGAGAGAAAAGATCTGAGTAGATGGTTTTCGGCTGACATTCATTCTAAAGCCAAAAAGCCAGGATCAAAAGTAAGTGTTTTAGTTAGAAGAGATGACAGAGGTTCTGGTTAGTCAACAGAAGGATGGATGGGTATTAAGACTATCTTGTACCTCACTGGTACAATTAGGAATAATTATGCTCTAATTGTATATTGAGAGAAAAGTTCTACTTAAACAGGAAGAGTGATATGTAGGAGGAGCTAAGTGGGAAAAAGTACTGAGAGGAAGAGATGGAACAAGGAGAGAAGATGAAGAGGAAAAGCTAGGTGATGAGAGAGAGAAAGAGAGAAGGGGCATGGAGGCAGATGTTCACATGTCTCCACCAGTCAAAGATAGTTTTTATATCTAGGTTGGGTATTGGGTTACGCTTCTGATTGAGCATTACCAAACTTATAAATCCTTTGATTAACATTTTAAAAAAATCGTATAAAAGCAAAAAGGAAAGGGGGGGGCATGGGACAGGGGTGTTCTAGGGAGGGGAAATGTGGAAAGGGGATGGCATCTCAAATGTAAATAAAATATAAAAAAAGAAATATCTACAAAAATATCACAGGTATTTCAATATGACATAAATATAAAACATCTGGTTTTATTCCATTTTAAATTTATAAATAAAATTTTCCTGATGTCTCAAATTTTTTTATACTGTTAACTTGAAAGTCTTTAATAAAATACTAGATTTTATCATTATGTGAAATCATTTCTGGCATAGTCACTATTAAATCAGTATGGAGTTGCCTCAAGGAACAAATATTATTTCTATTATAAGAACAGCTATACTACTTTTGAGCATATACCTAAAAGAGTCTACCTCTTGCTGTTTGATTTTGGACCCCAGGACAAGAGATTGAGGTACATATTTTACATGTCAAAGCAGACCCAACCACCAGGTTATACCAGAATCCCTCTGTCTCTATCTGCAATACCCTACGCCAACCCTGAACTTTCTTGCCCAGGGGCTATGCTGTCCTTCCCCCAGAGACTCTTCCCTATATAATCCAGACATTTTGGTCTCCTCTCTCACTCTCCTCTCTTTTCTCTTCACAGTCCACATGTGTGCTCTTTCTCTCTTTCTCTTCCTTCTTCTCTCCTCTCTTCCTATTTTGACTTCCCTGGCCTAAGTCCTTGAGGCCAGTGAACTCACCAGAGAGCAATTTCCCAATGAATTTACATTTAATATAATCTAATCTGGTTTGAATTTTGGTTCATTTTACCTGCTGAGAAATATCCTATCACTTGAAAGAAAAATACTTTTTCATCCACGTCCATTGCTGCTCTACTCATAGTATCCAGGAGTGAGAACAGTCTAAATGCATATCAGCAGAAGAACCGAGAGTGAAATTGTGGTTCATTTCCACAATCAAGCATTCAGCTACTAAGAAAATAAAATTATTAAACTTTTAGCAAGATGAACAGAGCTAAAAACAATCACCTTGATGGAGGTAAACCAGACCCAGAAAGGCAAACAGGGCACATTTTCTTCTTATATGAGGATGGTAACTCTTACACTTTAAATATATGTCTTTTATTTCTCATTCTCATTGAAGTTTGGTGGGTAGTATCATACCTTTAGAGAAGAGAAGTGTTCTATTGAAGTCTCCTCCAGCTTATCCCCTTCCCCACTGCATGGTTCTTTAAATTCCATTCTTCCCTCTCTCTCTCTAATACTACCCATGCAAAAAGCCTCTGAACAGGAAAAAAAAAAAAAAAAAAAAAAAAAAAAAAAAGGTGCCACAAACCTATTCACCTATTCCGCATTCCTGACATGCCTGAAGGTTGTCCCAACCTCTCCTCACCTGAAGCCACCAGTCACCCAAGCCCTGCCCTAGATGAGCACACTGGTGAACAAGACTAGCATTTCACAGAAATATCAGTTTGCTTCACCTACTATCTATGATAAAAATTTCATTGTAATAGTCTGATTGTGAATTTTTTGGTCTGTCTTGTCCCCTGAGACTGATCAATTTGCAAGTTGAACAATATAAAGAATCAATGAAAGTAGAACAAAATGTATTTTTTAATTCTAACATATTAATACCATGTAAAAATGTTTTCTTTGAAACATATATTTTATCTAAAGCACTTTGCCTTAACTATAGATTTTATTTTATTTCTCATTGATACTTGCATATAGTTGCAGTATTTATTTTAATTTTTATATAATTCTATACAGTGTCATTTTACTTCTGTTTTTTATTCAATGAAAAAATAACTTTATTATTTTTAAAATGTAGGAAAAATATTCCTAGGCACAATGTGTGTTGTCATTTATTTAATGTTGACATATACAAAAGATTGTAGAAAAATCAATATTTTTTTCTTTTTCTTTCCTTCCTTTTCTCTTTCTTTCTTTCTTTCTTTCTTTCTTTTTTTTCTTTCTTTCTTTCTTTCTTTCTTTCTTTTTCATTTCAGATTTTGTTAATTTGGATACTATTTCTCTGTCTTTTACTTAGTTTGGTTAAGAGCTTCTCTATCTTGTTGATTTTCTCAAAAAAACAGGTCCTAGTTTCATTCAATAAATAGTGGCTGAGTTTCTATGAGTTTGTAGGCTTTCTGTTGTTTCTGTGACTCCTGAGTTCTGTCTTTAATCCATAGTGGTCTAATAAGGTACAAGAGGTTATTTCAATTTTGATGTATCTGCTTAGGCTTGCTTTGTAACCAAAATCAGTTTTGGATTAGGTTCTGTAAGGTACTGAGAAGAAGGTATATTCTTTTGTGTTTGGGTAAAATGTTCAGTAGTTATCTGTTATGTCATTTCTTATTCTGGAATTTATTTCTTATGACTTCTTGCATATTTTTTACTTCTTAAAATTTTACCTTTTACCTTTCTATACAGCTGAATTGGTAGATAGAAATTGCTTACATTAGGTTAGATTATGGAATGTTTTTCACATGCCACCAATTGTGACTGAAAGTTTTGCTGGGTATAGTATTTTGGGCTGGTGTCTAATTTTGAATTACTTGTGTATATGTATTTAATTTTATTCTGTGCTGAATGTCTGTTTTCTATCAAAATTAATATTTTTAAATATACACTTTCAATGAGACAGAATTAGAAGAGATGTTGTGAAAAATAACTGGGTCATAAAAGTAGACATATCAAATTGAATTAATTCATATAAATGATACCAAATTTGATTGCTCACTCTCTTTTATTCATGTGACCTGGCAGAAACATTAGAGTATACACTCAAATGCAAATAAATAAGCAACATTTTAAAAGAGCCAGATACTGTCAGCAGGTACATAGGCCTATAGATGCCCAGAAAGGCCATTCCACAGAAGCTTGCTTATATGCATGTCCAATGGCTATGCTTTTAATTCCATACCTAAGAGAAAAGAAAATATTTTTTTATGAAATTAGTGATTGTTTCTTTTAAGTGTCAACTTGACACAATCTACAATCACCTGGAAAAAACATCATGAGGAATTGTGGCCATTTAATTGACCTGCAGCAATGGAGATGGGTAGGGTGGGGAGAGAGGGGGAAGAAAAGAGAGGGAGGGAGGAAGGGAGGAATGGAGGGAGGAAAAGAGGGAAGGAGGGAGGGAGGGAGGGAGGGAGGGAGGGAGGGAGACAGAAAGCATGTTAAGACAGAGACATATAGAGACAGAGAGACTGAGAGATACAGAGGAAGAGACAGGAAAAGATAGACACAGAGAGACAGACAGAGAAAGAGACAAATGGAGAGAGAGAGAAAGAGAGAGAGAGAGAGAGAGAGAGAGAGCAAATGAGTATACATACATATTTACTTTTTGTCTCCCTTCACTGAATGTGTTGTGACTTCAGTTTTTGAAGTTCCTACTTTGATTTCCCCACAACATTTTGAGCAAAGGGGTAATGGCATTTTATGTATAAGAAATGGCTAATAGATTGAAAGTTAACAAACTGTGATTTCTTAAGTCACCCATTATTATATAGGTTTTTTAAATTTTTAGTAAGATATATTTATTATATTCTGAATAAAAAACATCAAGGTTTATAGCATGCATACTGATATGTTTTCAGGAGCACAAAAAAAAATAAATAAAAACAAAAATCAGCCTAAGTTGGGAATGAATAAATATATAGTTAGCTAATTATATTATAATTATAGTTTGCCAAGATAAAATTAAAACATATTGAGTAAGAGTATAAAAAACAAGAAAATACAATATGTGATTCTCATAAAATTCAAACCCAAGACAAAAATTATTGAATGCAAGTGATGTTGTGGGAGGAGAAATGCTTAAATTTTAGACACCCTTTCTCAACTCAAAAGAAGAGACACCGAAGCATAAATATGTACAGGTAATTTAAACAGTAGTTGTAGTATAGAACCAGCTTCTGCTTACTGCAGTAGAGAGAGTCAAACGTGGTTATGAAAAGGGAAAAAAAAGTATGCTAGGTTCTTCCATGAATAAAATTTCTATAGTGAATGTTAGTATTTTAAAAGTCAAAGTAATTCTATTTAAGCTATCTATTTATGGCAGAAAAAGTATAGGGAAACCTAAATTGAAAGCATATTAGAGGATGCTTATAGCTTCCCCTGCCACAGGTGCCTTGTTCAGCTGATTATACAATGCTGATTGTAAAGTTTTACATTACTCTATGAATTCTTATATTTCACTTTAGAGAAGAAAATTATTTAGTACAAGATATAAACTACAAAATCAGAAACACAGTACTTCATTTATGATATACTTGAAATTTTAATCAAATAAGTTTTTTATTTCTCTTAAATACGTAACTGTTTTGCTACATCAAAACTCATTATTACAAATATATATGTATATATATATATATACATATGTGTATATACATACATATATATATAATTTAGTAAGTATTTTTCCAAAGGCATGTGCAAAGAGTAATATAATTATGCACATATTCCAAGAACTAAACCTACATCAATATACTTTAAGACACTTTATAAAGATAATTTCTATTTGTTATTTTTTTAATCAGATATTGAAGTATAATTTGATCATATTGTGATGTTTGCTGTAAGTTATCATTTTGACTATCTGGAATCATCTAGACATCTGCTTCCTGTGGGAGAATGGACTGTGCCAGGGAACTTGCTAAGGTTGAAAGAATTCAGGGATCCTGGTATCCAAACACCCACCTGGGACATTAGGGGTCTCCCTGCTTCCTACTAGATTCCTGGCTGGGCCACTCTCCCCACTTCAGTCACATAGCTCAGAACAGAGTTCTCCATGCTAATGAGGTACCTAGAGGTTCTGAGGGTTTAGCCAATAAGCTTCTCTTCCTGGACATTCCTTCCTGCAAGAAATATTTAATCTGTGATCCGCCCTGAGGAGGTGGTATGCATACATATTCCATGATGAACAGTCAATAAACTTTATGCATAAGCATGTACTGTATCTTTCATCAAGAATCACCATGTGGAGCCTTACAGCCTAAGTCTCCAGTAAAAGGCCCCATCCGGGCTCCAGACTTCCACCACTACAGCTGAGCTAAGGTAGAGTTCCCCATCTCCCTAGGCCTGGGCTCCTCAGCCTGTGGACCCAACTCTGTCCTGAACTCCCCTTGACACAGCAGTGTCTGGATGTTCAGGAGTTTTGGAGCCTCAGCCTGGGAATCTCTCTGCAGGCTCATGGTCCCTAGACTCTCTATTCCTGACTCCTCTGCAAAGTTTCCAAGGGAAGAAGCCCATGAATCAGGGAATCCAGCTTTGGCCTCCCATATCTTAGGCTCAATTTTCCCTATGAATGGTATATCAGTGCTTTTGAGCCCAGCACTCCATGATGGCACAGAGAAAATGCAATCTAGCACCCCTCGTTTATTCTGCCCAGTGGATTTCCTATACCCCAGAGGCAGAGCAAATCAGGAAAACACAGACTCTGAGCACACATATAGGAATTTTCTTGATGATATTGGTTGATGTAAAGTACCCATCTTAATGGTGAATGGAACCATTTCCCAGGTAAGGAGTGCTCCACTGTATATGTAAGAACAGCAGCACACAAGAAAACATTGCACCTTTCTTCTGATAGTGAATATATTGTGACCAGTTAATTTAATTTTTTGACTCTGAGTTTCCCTCCAAATAGACTACATCCTGGAACTGTGATACATCTGTTCTTCCTTGAGTTTCTTCTGTTGGAGAATTTTAGTACAGTCATAGATAAAAACTAACATATTCAAGTTGTAAAGTGAAACATCTAAAATGCCGGTTTCATATTCTAAAAGTAGGTTTTTAGTATTGGGTTTTCTACTTACATATATTTTGGCTATCTGATTTTAGAAATACCCTTTCAATACTGATTACAAAGATTTTTTTTCTTACTGTGCAGAATTTCTTTGTCTACATCAACACACTCTGATGGAAGTGTTTCAGATATTAAATAATAATCTAACTGTAGAATTTTAACTAAGTCAAAAAAAAACAGTAGGATTTGCAGATTCTGCCCTACTCACTAATAATCACTACTGCACATGCCTCAAATAATCGTACATAAAAGAAGACTGCTTGGGAAAAAAAAGATATTTGTCTCAGGAGCAGGTGCTGTGATCTTCCAACATGCTGTGTTGCCTACTCCATGTTCACAACCTGTCTGTGATAGAGAAATTCTAACATTTTGTAAGAAAAAAATTAACACCTCTATTTAATTAATACCTCTATTTATGTCACATTTTTCCTTGCTGTGCTTTTTGAAACATATTTAAACTATTGAAATTTTAAAACATCAAAGTAAATGTTGCAACCATATTATAGAAATCCAGCTCCAGGACATGAAAGTTCTACACAAACTTAATCTTGTAAATAAAAGATTCTTTGTAGAAAATATTCACTTGTGGACGAAGTAATCATAATACACAGAAACATATGTTTTATGTTTTTTTAAATTTTTTTTGAGACAGGGTTTCTCTGTATAGCTCTGGCTGTCCTGGAACTTACTCTGTAGACTAGGCTGGCCTCGAACTTAGAAATCCACCTGCCTCTGCCTCCCAAGTGCTGGGATTAAAGGTGTGTGCCACCACTGCCTGGCTTTTTTTTTTTTTTTTTTTTTAATTTTGTTATTGGATATTTTATTTACATTTCAGATGTTATCCCCTTACCCCATTTCTCCCCCCATGTTTTATGTATTTTAACTGAGCTTTTCAGAATTGTTCTATTTGGACACTTGAGATTATTTACATAGACGATTATCTTGACACAGGCCAATTACATTCTTTCTTTCTAAAGCGTTTTTCATTCACTTTTAGTTTTACAATAATAGAAATTTCAGAGTACTTTGACAACAATACCTCTCAATTAAAATTTGGATTTTTATCAGTAAATACAATATTAAGAGGTACTTTGTTGTTTCAGTCTATCCCCTTTTATAGATCACTTGAGAAAACTCCCCTTTGTTCTTAGTTTTTTAGTAATTTTTGTCATAAATTGACATTGAAACATCTCAAGTAATGTTCTTTATTGTCGGGAGCCATAATGGGACAAGCTAATAATGAGCAGATGATCATCCTGAAATGCTTGCCTCGGATTATTATATAATCTGCGACGAGTGTGCCCCATTAGCAAGGCTGTGGTGGACGTGATTTTAGGAAAGATTCCTGCTATTAATATGCTTTTCCCATTATTACTATTATTAGACATATGCTACTATCACCAAGCAATAGCACACCCCTTTGTAGCAGATCTCTGCAGATCCACGAAGATGTACTGTCTTGTAGTGATACTATACAGACAAATAGATGACTTCTTAAGTCTTAATGATGATCCTATAAGAATTCCTAAAATTATATCAGTGATTATTAAGTTCTTTTATATCGGGACTGCTATTAAGTCCCTTAGGCATAGTCAAACTGCAATGAGAACTCTGCCAGTCTCCTGAGTGTTATCAGTTAATTGCCCCAAGAGTGATAGTAACTGGACCTTCTCCTGCTTAGAGCACATTCCAAGAGGTCATAAAACCATTAGCCTAGGTTACTAGAGGGAATCCACAATTTATTATAGGTACCAGGACAGAAGAGAAAATATTGCCTGGGTTTATCTATACAAAACTTCACTAATTTCTTAAGTTATAGTTTCAAACTTTCTGCGAACCTGTAGAGCTAGACAGGTGATGAATGTCTAGTTAGATAATTACTCCTAATGGGTATTCATGTAAACATTCTGTGTTGTAAACTTCTATTTCAATTTATGACTTGAATTTTGGTGTGAACTTGTGATAAACCTTGTAACATGTGACCATGTACTCTGAAAGATGTATAAGTTCTGAGGACAAAGAGATCACAGGGCAGTTAGAATAGGAAGTTAGAATGAGCAGTTAGAATGGCGAATTAGGAATTAGTTAGTTAGACCCCATCGCCCTTTCCTTTCCCCCTGCCTAGAATTTTTCTCCCTTAGAATTTTACTTTGTTAGAATCTTTTCTTCTTCCCCACTCAGGACCTTTCCACGTTTCCCCTCAGATAGCTTTCATAGGATACTTTTTACACTTAATAAACTCTATAGTAACTTTTCTAAAGTGTCTTTTCTTCCTGCAAGTTAGAGCCCAGCAGTTCCTGCTGAGATAGAACAAAGGCCACGTTGCCTAATCCTCTGCTGTTAGGCTACAGGTGTTAATCACCCTAGCCTGCAGTCCCATTATCCTCAGAAGAAGTTTTTAGGATAGCACAAGGCTATTTACTTAACACCTTACTGGTCTTAGGGCCAGGATGCTGACTGCAGGTCAGCTACAGTAGCATAGGGGCTGCCTCGGAGAAGAACCTGACGGTGGGAGGAGGAGAAGAAAGAAGAAGCAGCTGCATCTCTCCCTCCCCTTCTCTCACCCCCAAGCCGGGGGCGAGGGGGTCGGCTCCCGGCTCCCGGCACTTTATGTAGACCTTTTCTATTTCTTATAGTATGATATGGGTTATTTTCACAAAATGACTGAAAGTCTTCCCTTTGTTTCTATTTTTCAAAAGAAATCTTGGTATCAGTTATTCCTTAATTGTTTGATAGAATCTCATAATGATGCCATCTGGGCCTTGTTATTTTTTTGTACAGAAGCATCTTAGATTTTTAATTAACAGTGTTAATAAAATAATAGTATTTACAAAATGAAGCTCTGTTGTTAATTTTTCTACTTTGTGTTATAGAGAAATTTTAATCCAGCAACATCTTTGCTCTGGCAAGTTATCATATCCAAAGACCTTCTAGGTCTCTGTGATTCAGTTGGAATGATACAACTTTAAACCCTCTGGCTAGAATACAAAGATGCCTTAAGTACACACCTTTAATCTGAAACAATGACATTTAACTGAAGGACAGGCAAAGCAACAAATCAGAGAAAGATTTAACAAATGAGTCAGAGTTAGAATATGCCCAAATCACATAAGAACAAACTAGAAAATGAAGGTACCTAAGAGCAGTTCAGGGTTAGTGGGGTGGAGTTCAGTTGAGTTCTGTGCAATTCACTTGAATACAGTTGAGTTCAATAGAGTTCTTTTCAGTTCCATTCTGTCCCTGCAGTCAGTGTAGTTCAATTCATGGAGTTCAAAGGCAGTATTTTCAAACAAAGCAATCCAGTCAGAAGCCAAGAAAAGCCATTTTGAGTCAGCTTACTTTGAGAGGAGTTTAAATTAGAAGACCTGCTTTGAACCAGTCATCCACAGTTCAGAAAAAATCTAGAAAGGATTTGTTTATTCAGCAGTAAGGCTCAGAGGCTGAAATAGTCTAGGTCTAGGTTAGCAGACAGAGGTTGAAAGCTGAGGCCTTTGGAGTCTAGGCTTGCAAAAGATTAGACTGCACTAAGACTAGAAGTTTCAAGAGCTAGGTATAGAGCTATTTAGAAACATTCTGGGCTCAGCCCAACCATATATTTTTATTTATTTATTTATTTTTTATGGAAGCAATATTTTTTATTAGATATTTTATTTACACTTCAGATGGCATCCCCTATCCCCATTCCCCCCCCACCCCCCTTAGGAAACCCCTATCCCATGCCCCCTTTTCCTTTTTGCATTTATACATTTTTTTTTAAATAATGTTAATCATAGGCTTTATAAGTTTGGAATTGTTCAATCAGAGGTATAACCCACTGACCAACCTAGATATAACAACTATCTTTGACTGATGATTTTTAAAGCCTGGGTACAGTTCTCACCTCATCCCTTCCTCTGAGAAAATAAAAACAACATTTACACTGTATCATTTTGAAATAACTTATTTTATAAAAGTTATCAAATTTGTTGCCAACTTTTTGGTTGCTTTATTTTTCTTTAAATGTTCATGAGTTGAGGTAATAATGTCTACACACTTACATTTTGAATATTACTAATTTATACCTCATATTTGTTGCTTCAGTTTTATTTATCTTTTAAGGAACAAACAAATCAGGTTTTGATGCTGCTGATTTTCTATTATTTTACTGTTTAATTATAATTATTTTGCTAGCATTTTTATAATTTAAACACAATTTATCTTTCTCTAATTACTTGGAAAAAATACCTAATTTAAATTTATTTTCTTTGCAAATACACACACACACAAAGCTATAAATTCATGTAATTACTATTTTCATTGAATCACACAAAACCTGATAGTGTATGAACATTTTCACATTGTTCAAAATCTAAATTTTTTTGAAACTTTCCCTTGGGTCTGAATTATGAAATGTGCTGTCTGTATTCTAAGTATTTATTTGACTTCCCTTTTATTCTCTAGTTACTGAGTTTGGCTCTAATTTAATCCCATTATTTTTAGACAAAATATACATTCATTTTTAAATTTGTTATGAAGGATTTCATTAACACTGTTTTCATCTGTGTGGGGAAATGCCTTATTTACTTTGAACAAGATGTGTTTTTGCTGTTGTCAAACATAGTATTCGCTGAGTGTCAAGTTTATCATTTTGACTGATAGAGCATTAAGGTCAAATACGTCTTTACTGATTTTCTGCCTCAGTGATCTATCAATTAATGAAAGGGGTGCTGAAATTGTCACTTTGAATAAAAGATTTCTCTGTTCTTTACAGCAGATTTTTTTTCTAACTTTTTCTCATGTTTAAGCTCTCTTAGTTTCAATGAATACAATTATAGAGTTATTATTTCCCCTAACAAGCTGTGTATTTTTAATTTTTCTTGTTTTCTTTACTAGATGTACATTGACATCAATAACTTGAATAGATTCTTAGAAATATAATTATGCAATAAACCCTAGCTAATCCTCTCTATTCCCACAAAACCACTACTTTTCCCTAGAAAGACAGCCCAACATTTACCACCTTAGTCCCCAAGCCCAGGGAATAGGGGCACTGACTCTTCATTAGCTTCTTCAAGCTGATTATGGGCGTTGAGATATTAGAAGAGGAGTGGGGGGAAGAGCAAATTGATAAGCCTCTGATGCTGTGTCTTCACTGCCTCCAGATGGAATTCCCGGACCTCAGAGGTTTGAGCAGGTCTGCCCAGCTTGCTTGTTGAGTAGATACACCAAGGCTGATCATTCTGCAGTATACAATTCTCAAAACAAATTTTTGTATCAAGATAGTTTTTTTTTTTAAAGAGGGCTGACATTTTATTAAGGATGTTGGTTCTAGCCATAAACTATTAGTAGAAATCTGTATAATTAGTACCAAGATGAAAATATAATTCTTAAACGGCATCAATTTACTTTGATTACAAATTTTAAGGTTTTCATTGGTACGAGCTACTTATTGATATAAGAGTGAGATGAATATTGTTACTCTCATAGGCATTGTACCAGTATAACACATTTAGGAATACAAGGCTTAGACCCAGTCCTTCTTTAACTTTTTTAACTGATTTGAGATGGTCAGCCTGTGAGTTAAGGACTATAGCAAATTCATGGCTTGGAGTTTATTGTTAGGGTGTTTTGTATGTTTTATTTAGAAATAGCTGAGTGGAGTTAACAGGCAACAGTCCAGATTACCTTACATGGATAATTGGTTTTCAAAACATCAGAAGTCCATAGAACTGACGCTACAAATATTTATATATTAATGTTCATTTTGATTAGAGACCTGTCTGCTCCTGACAGCTTCATATATTGAATTCTAAGAAGAAATTGAGCATCTTTTGAGTTACTCCAGTTGTGGTGAGACAGCCACTAGACAAGAATTGCCTCTTTCCTTCTACAGTCAAATTACTGTCCAGAAAAGGACACACTTGCAGAATAGTCGACTAATTATATCTGCCTAGACAGAGTAATCAGCCCTTAATAATTCTGCAGCACTAAGGTCTGTCAGATGATCCTGGGCCAGAAAACGGAAGAACAGATGCTCCAACGTTTCGTAGTAGAGGGAGTGTCCAGGTGTTCAGAGGTCTCTATAAATTGGCTAAGTTTTAGAAGCTATGCTTAGTGCTTCCCATAATTTCAGTTAACTCAGTCATTCTGAATTTCTGACAGGGTTGAAAACTTATAGCCTCATAGCCAATCCTGGCTATTTACCTTGAGAGAAAAGATTTGAGTAGATGGTTGTCAGCTGACATTCATCCTAAAGCCAGGTTCAGAACTAAATGTTTTAGTTAGGATAGATGACAGAGGTTCTGGTTAGTCAACAAAATGATGGACTGGGTATTAGGACTATCTTGTACCTCACTGGTACAAATTGGCATAATTATGCTCTAATTGTATTTTGAGAGAAAAGTTTCATTTTAACAGGAAGGGTGATATGTAGGAGGAGCTAAGGTGGGAGGAGTACTGAGAGGAAGAGGAGTAAGAAGAGGAGGAGAAGAAGGAGAGGAGAAGCTAGGTGATGAAAGAAAGAGGGGGGAGACAGGGAGGCAGATGTTCATGTATCTCCACCAGTCAAAAATAGTTGATATGTCTAAGTTGGGTAGTGGGTTACACCTCTGATTGAGCAATACCAAACTTATAAAGCCTATGACTAACATTTTTTTAAAAATGTATAAATGCAAAAAGGAAAGGGAGCATGGGATAGGGGTTTTCTAAGGAGGGGAATGGGGAAGGGGGATGGCATCTGAAGTGTAAATAAATATCTAATAAAAATGGAAAAAATTTAAAAAATAAAATTAAGATCTCAAAAAAGAAAAAAAATATAATTATAAATTATGTTCTCAAAAAGATCTTGTGTATAGTGTGAACATACACTCTTAAAGAAAAATCATCATCTAGTTCACTTGTTTAAATAAAAAAGTATAAATAAATAAATAAATAAATAATAAAATTGATATGTAACAGAAGCACTCATTGCATTCCAAACCCTAAACACTGTAATATCTCAAACTTTATGCTGAGTCATTTTATTCCTTCTAAAAATAAAGTTTCCCAAGTGTAGTGGGCCTCATTTATAACAATAAAATACTGCAATATACAATAGGGCTTAGAAAGTATAAAAATAAAAATATTTTCTGATAATAGACATAATGACTTCATAAATATTCAGCTTTTTAAAATGTTAATTTTATTATATTATGACACTTCTCAAAGAAATATATTTTTATGATTTTTATAATTAAATAAGGGGTCAATGTTAACAGTTATCTATAAGTATAACTGTAATGTGAGATGTGGATTTAAATATTTAATATCTCTAATGACCAATTAAGAAATAAAAATTAACTACAAAATCTCATTATGTAAATGATCATTTTCTACCAAAATAGTGTTGTCAAGATTCAATGAAATAAAAGTTGCATGAGTATAAGCTCAATTTATGTAATAAAATTTCATCATCAACAACTTTACAGTTACACAAAACAAAATACTTTGGTCTATAGCAAACAGCAGAGAGGGCCCTGCGTGGGAAAGGGGACAGAGTGTATCAGGAGAACATGATCAGGTATTGGGTGAGGGGAGCAGGACTGAAGCACTGAGGATGAGAATAAAGAATGGAAACAGGCAACCTCAGGAGGTAAGAGGTGAGGGGGACCCTCTAGAATGTATCAGAGGACAGAAGCTAGTGATCACTGTGGTTGAATTAGGGAAACACTGAAAAAAGCTGAGGAGAAGGGCAACCATATAGGAAGACCATCAGTCTCAACTAACCTGGCCCCTAAGATGGCTCAGACACTGAGGCACCAACTAGTCAACATACACCAAATTATATGAGGCCTCCAACACATATAGAGCAGAAGGCTGCTAGATCCGGACTTAGATAGAGAAGATGCACCTAGCTCTCAAGAGACTTGGCGCCCCAGGGAGTGGGGAGGTCTAATGGGGTGGGAATGAAGGGATGGGGATATTGTCTTGGAGACAGGGAGAGGAGGAATAGGGTGTGAAACAATCAAAAGGTGGACCAGGAGGGAGATAAATTCTAGACTGTTAAAAAAGATTAAAAATGAATAAATAAATAAATAAATAAATAAAGATATATATTTTAAAAGTGGTAGTTATTTCACAACTCAACATTATAGCCCTTGGTATTTACACAGATGATCTTTAAGTTATTAAAATAATGCTTCAATTGTATATTCTTATTTAAAATATTTAATTTAGATTACAATATAACTTCAATGAAGAAATATATATTAACCACAAGGATATTTATTATTCACTCATCAAAAAATGTACTATAAAGTCTCCAAAAGGCACTGATTAATCTTGAATTGTTTGTTAAACCATTTAAAACTAATTACATACTATAAGAACCCACTTAACTGACATACTGTGAAAATCAGACTGTTAAAGGTATTAGGTAATAGTACTTATCAAGAGTTTTGTTGGTGGTGAAAAATTAAATAAATGAAACCAAAAGAATATCTTAAAATCATGACTGCATCCTATTTACATTGTGATACTGTGTTATGAGTGACATTTTCATGAGTGAAAATACAGACACAGAACAAATCAATCATAATGAGTGCAAATTTAATGAATAGTAGGTTTAGACTTCAAGTTAGATGTGAATTTTATCTACAGAAACTAAGTATGCTATGAATAGTCTTTAAGATGAGTATAGAGATGTGCTACTCTCTATAACTTGGTAAATTGTAGAAATAAGAAAACACTGTAAGAAATTGTATATTAAAATGACCAATCAATAAACTCTTGTCTATAGGAATACCTGTTAATGATCCTTATGCAACTAGAGAAGAATCATATAGATCTGCACAAATATATTTAGATTTATGATTATTAGTTCAAATGTACAGTCCTCTGTGTCAATGCAGGAACAATGATACACTACTAGCAATTATACACTTAACACTCTAAGGAGACAGATAAAATGATTCTAGAGCACCTAGTCATACCACAGATTACATACACACAGGGGGTGGGAGACAGACAAACAGAGAGAAAGACAAAGAGAGAGGGAGATGGAGAAGGAAAAGGAGGATGATCTATGAAGAGAAGATAGGTGATAGGTTATAAATAGATGAGAGAGACAGACAGACAGACAGACATTTCCATGGAATGCAGAACCAATTAAAACAATTTCTATGGCTAGAAGTGGAAGTTGAACTGCAAAGTAGGATAGTATTACATCACAATTCAAATTATAAATTAACAAAATTTCTATGCCCTTGTACACAAATATTTGAATATATTAATATGTCTGAGAGTGTAGAGAAATTTTAATCCAGCAACTTGGCTATTCTGGCTGGAATACAAACACACCTTTAATCTTAGGAGACACAGCCAAGCAGATCTTTGAGTTCAAAGCTATCCTGTTACAGAGGAAATTCCAGGTTCAGAAAAATGTAGGTCCAGGAATAGTGGTGGTGCATGCCTTTAATCTTACCACTTAGGAGAAAAGGCAATTCAGTTGACTTCAGCCAATAGCATTTTGTTGAATTTGTGAAATCAGGGTAGTTAGTTGACTCAGTTCAGTGCAGGTCAGCAGAGGCAGTAGAAACCATTGAATGAGAAAGAGCCAGCAGAGCCAGAAGATTAGAACAATTTATCAAGTTAGTTTGAGACCATACGCTTCATTTCAGTCATAAACTGAGAGATGCCAGATTGGATCAGTCAGCTTGGAGGAATTTGAGCCAAAACAGCTGAGTTGACCCAGCCAGCCAGATTTCAAAAAGAGGTAGAAAGGGTGAGCCTCTGAGATGACAAATACATCTGGTGATTAAATTTTTCTTTTACATGAAAAAATGTAAGTTTTATGCATACTTCAAAAAATTATTTGGGTGCATCTCTCTACAGAATGAGGGACGGACTGTGAACTTTACAGAGTATTTTTCTACTTTTCTTTAAAGAATAGAACCTAACTTCACAGGTGAGCAGCCTTATAGACACTACTCAGTCAACTGATGAATACAACTGATGAATGTTAAAATTAGCACTAGGCAATCTTTGTGTTAATGTTATGTTATGTTTATATTATAATAACTAAAATAGTTATCATGAATAATTAATGTAATGCAATACCTCCATCATAAACCTTATCTTTGAAACACATAACCTATTCTAATTACAGAATTATATTATATAAATACAAATTAATAAAAGGTATCTAGCCAATTATCAGACAGTTGGCAAAAGCACTCTGAAATCGGAATATCATGTAGAATAACTAAACTAAATACATATATTAAGCAAACAAGAAAATAGGCATAGAATATGAACTTTAGTTAAGGATAATATTTCCATATTTTTTAGTTGTTGCAAATGCACTGGACTAACACAAAATATCATTCCCAGACAATATAAGTAGCCCATAGGAAATATGTGTAATATCATTACAAATTTCTTATAAATTTAAAGTGGCTCTAAAATAAATGTACATTTGAAATCAAGCTTCAAATAACATCTTACCTGGCCGAGTGCTCATCATTTTAAATTTTTAGACACGAATTTTCTTGACCTTCGGCTTTTAGATATTCAACAACGATTAAACTCATGTTGAAAGCTTTCATTCTCCCAAAGTACATTTTTATGCTGAGAATTTATTCTTACACTAGTTTAATCTTTTAATGGTTGTTATTTTAAATAGGATAGACTTGGTCATGTCCACGAAGCTTCACTTAGTAAGCAGTTTAAATGTATTTGTGCATAATGAAAATGTAAATCAACGAGTGTTTTAAACCGGAGGTTTGTTGACTAATGTCCATTTTTAATCATCCCGAACTTAATAAAATGTCCTGAATGACAAGGATGGTTGAATCAGCACTTCAAATATTACCCAGTTCAATATCTATTATGAATCTCTTTAATAGCTACACTGGAGTACATCTCAAAATGCAATAAAGTAGAATTAAAAAGCATTTTATGTGAGCTAAACTAAAAGCAGTTTCTGAAGTATTTCAATCTGAGTTTTCACTGTTTTAAGTTACGCTCATGGAGGTTTATGTTTGTGTTTATTTTTAATGCATGCTGTTGGAGCACTCAGGAAAGCAATTTACATGGAGATAAACAACGATCCGACTACAAGGTCTATTCCTTGAGTAAATGGTATGAAGCTCTCAACTGCAGTTCTAGATTTCAGTTTCTTCAACTGGTAATTGTACAATGTGATAATAACTTCACATTGTTTCTTTGTACAGTTCCCCACTTCTGTTCTACTATACATACTGTAACATGCAAAACACAAATCTTTTGAACTTTGATCTCCATGACAAGTAAAGTTTATAACTTTGCCCACTGCTTCAGCTATGATTTAGAATACAAAATATAGATAACGGAGAGTAAAGCAATCATCACTTATATAACTTTTTTCTGTACTATTCAGGTATTCAGTAGTGAATGTTATGATTTACTATTTGACATTTAAGTTAACACGAGTTATCTTTTTTGTTTTTATTATTATTATTATTTTATAAATAGTAGTATTAGTATTCGTAGTATCATTTTATTTATTTACTTACAATCCTGCCATTGCTCCCTCCGGGCCACCCTCCTACAGCTCCTCATTCCATTCCTCCTACCCCCTGTCTCAGAGAGAATGCTGCCCCACCACCAGGGATCCCTCTTCCCTGGGGCCTCAAGTTTCTCTAGGATTAGACTCATCGATACCAGGCATTCCTCTGCTATAAACGTGTCAGGGGGCCTTGGACAAGCTCCTGTATGCTGCCTGGTTCATGGTTCAGTGACTGGGAGCTTGCAGTTAGTTGAGACTGCTGATCTTACTATAGGGTTGCCCTCCTCTTCAGCTTCTTCCATCCTTCCCCTAAGTCACCCAGAGAGGTCGCAGGCTTCACTCCAATGGTTTCGTGAAAGTATCTGTGTCTATCTCAGTCAACTGCTGGTTAGGCCTCTTGAATAACTGTCTGTAAGCTCACCACAGCATCAGTAATAGTGTCAGGTCTTGCATCCTCCCCTTGAGTTTGATCTCAATTAGGGCCAGTCACTAGACCTCCTTTCCCTCAGTCTCTTCTCCATTTTTGTTTTTACAGAAACAATTCTGGGTCAGAAATTTTCACTGTAGGTTGCCAATCCCATTCCTCCACTAGAGGCTCTGTCTATCTATTGGAGGTAGACTCTTTGAGTTCTCTCTACCTTCTGTTAGACATTTCCTCTAAGGCCACTCAGTATTTTTCTCAATTTGGTTTAAAAATTGCATTATCATAGGAAAACCATAGGATTATTATATTTTGAAAGAGACGAGTCATTAATTCTTTCTCAGAATATAATTTTACAAGTGTTCAATGAACAAGGAGAATTTTTTTAAATTTTATTGTTACAAAGAGAATATATTAATAATATTGAGAATTAAGCATTATTCTGTAATTTTCACTCTTTCTACCAATGAATGCCTCTCAGAACCTTTTTGTTTGTTTCCTTGTTTGTTTGTTTGTTTGTTTGATACATATTCTTACTGTTTAGACATGTCTTGTCCTGGAATCTCTAACAAGATAAGACTGGTCTGCATCTGTCTCCTCAGGGATGGGATTAAAGGCATGTGACACTCTACCTGTCAGCACTAGTATCTACCATATCAATTTTATGGGGTACAGGTGGAAATAATACATTATGTAGAAACAATTTCTCTTTGAAATCATGATTTTAAAAAAATGAAATGATTAAAACTTGTCCTTACCCTGCCTTCAACAATATTTACTGAGATGAATGCAGCTGGAGCAAGCTTTCCTTGCCCAAATCTCTGAAGAATGGTGTCTGCTTCTATAATTTCCTCCTATTTATACGGAAAAATAAAATAGAAACAGCTAAATGCTTATTGGAAAACAGGCAGGGAAAAGAATGTCCTTACTGAGAACTCTAAATACGTGTTCCTTGGTAAAGTTTACCAAGGCTGAATGAATCAGTCAGGATCAGTGACCTAAGAGCCAGATTGAAGAGCTGAAACTCACTGATTTTTGTGTGGGTGTTTTTGCAGGGAAGATGAGTCTTCCTGGCACATAGTTATTAATGTTTAGCATATCCATTTTGGTGAATCTAAAAACATGTATTCCCTCAATGTTCTATTGGTCATGAAATCATATCCAACTACAAGATGTTTTATTGATTTAATAAAATTTGGAATCTTTTCTAATTTATGCAATCCCAAGTCAAAAGTTATTATAAATTCATTGGGACAATTTAAATTTACTAGATTTTTTTTCAGTTATCTATTTTATATTGACATTGACAAGTTTCAAATTTAATGACTAATTGTATTATCTCAAAACATGAATATTTATAAATATTTTATTCAGCAGGGAACTTAGGTACATCACTAAAATATACAAAATTTGAGGAAAAGCATAGTAAATTCTATAACACACAAATTTTTTGATTCGAAACAACAAAACTTATCTGTCTGATGGAGCATATCAGCAGCCCCAGTATTTCAAATTCAAAGGCAGGAGGTCAGCGTGAACTATTTAAGTCTCTATATTAGGAATCTAACTATTAGAAAAAACAATGATGTAGGATGCTTTTAAAGAGGTCAGGCAAAGTAGCATTGAGTAAAAGTAAAGATGTTGCTACTTGGTATGGGAAGATAGTTCAGCAGGTAAACCCCATTCTACACAAACCTGATGACGCAGGTTCAATCTACAGGGCTTACATAAATATCCTGGATCAGACACTGGCCAAGGACAAGGAAGTGGGCTTCAGGAAGGAATCTGACATTAGGCTAAAACAAAGAAGTAATTTCAGGCAGGAATCTAAATCTTAGGCTAGAACACAAAAGTAGGCTTCAGACATGAAAATGACTTTGGGCTAGGGCAGGGAAGTTGGCTCGGATATTTTGGTCATCCTGATAAGCCCTTGAAATAGTGATCACAGGAGTGTTCAAGTAATTGTGTTTAATGCCTTGCTTGTTCTTTGACTATTTGTGTTTATTGTCTTGCTTGTTCTTTGACTATTTGCATCTATTGAATCGCTAGTTCCTCAACCTAGAACTGACCTAAATACTTGCATGTAATTAAAATGGTATAAAAGCACAAAGAAGGAGGGTAGATTGGATAGGGAGTTTCTGGGAGTGGGGGAGAATGGGGAAAGGGGATGACATCTGAAATGTAAATAAATACAATATCCAATTAAAAAAAAAAAAACCTGGGTCAGGTAGTTTGCCCTGTAATAGCAGCATTCTCACAGTAAGATGTGGACTGGAGATAGGCAAATCACTTCCAAGCTCTTGGTCAAGCTGTCATAAGTAAGCATCTTCGTGGCAGAATCAAAAAGGCTCTGTTTCCTGGAGGTGCAGTGGTAGGAGTGGGGATAGAAGTGGTGGCAGAGGGTGAGTGGGGAGGAGATTCTCTGATCTCCACATATGGGACATGTTACAAATAAACACATGTGCTGTATATACATAATGAATAAATAAATGAAAAATGTTTTTAAAAGATATTGAAAGTCAGCAATTCTTTTCCTTGACTCTATTCCTATGATTTTCCTATGATTTTCCTATGATTTTCCAGTTTCTAAAGACAGTGTATGTTCCTTGGCTCATAGCCTTCTTTGTTCCTCTAAAAGTAAGCAAATTAAGTCTGTGACACATCTTCAGTAATCACATATTTCTTGAAACACCTTATCCCAAATGATCAATGCAATCAATGTGAACACTATGTTCACATAGACATTTTCTGATTATATTTCCCATTCAGGATACCTAATTTTAATATTCATAAAATTTCTTCCGTAAAAGAAAGCAACATGTTCATGATCTGAGGATATTTGAAAATTGACACTTTTGGATTTCCTTTCTCTACCTACTGCATAACTAAACTTTGGATAAGTTCTTTCTTGAATCTATTTACATATGACATCACAGAGCTTTGCATTATCCTGTCAGGCTTACCATTTGTCCTTAAGTTTCATCCTTGTTGCAAGTGACAAGATTTCATCCTCCATAGATAATAAGTGCTTCATTGTGTATGTCTTCCCAATTTCATTTTCTATTCATCCATTTATAGACATTTGGCTTGATTTCATGTCTTATTACCAATCTGTGATAAAATGTGAACTCAATAATTTGCTATATACATACATATATGTATATATGTACATATATATGTATTATATTATATGTGCATAATATAATGCATATTTTGTATATGTGTATATTGTAATTTGTTTAAAAGTTTCCATGCTATTTTCTATAAATGTACTAATTTACATTTTTACTAACAATGTGCATCATTGTTGCAGTTTTAACTTTTGTGATTTGTAAATAGTAGATTTTTTACTAGAATAAAGTGTTAACTCATTGCTCATTTGATTGAGCTGTTGAGCCACTTTTCCATATACTTGGATCCAATTTGTACATGTTTCAAGCACAATGATTATTAAATTCCTTTGTTTAGGCTTTGGTTGAGAGAAGAAGAGAAGAATGAAAGGCAGATGGGGTAACAACCAACAGCTCAGTCTAGAGATCTATTTATTGCAAGGTTAGTTAGCTATAACAAAATCTAGCTTGTTGAATTTTTTAAGACAGCTAGAAGAAAAGAATTTTCTTACTATAAATTGCATAATTTGCAGTGATATCTGCTAATTACCCTGATTTCATTCTTATATAATATATACATGCTCCAAACATGACCTGATACTCCAATTTGTACATTATTATATGTCAATTAAAAATGATAGTGAAAATAACAAATAAAAATAAACATGTAAGTTTTTAACTAATTATAATAATTGGTATTGACTACAATGATAAATATAAAACATTATTCCTAATATTGCTTTAGGTTAATATATCTTTGATTATTTTTATATTGACTTATACTTCTTATTTTCCTATCTTTTATCTGAAAGTATTCTACCCTGAAACATGAACCTAAATGTTTGCTCCTTTGTAACATGTATTTGTCTTATTATTCTATTTAGGGAAGATGAGTATGATTGAATTATACACATAAGAATGTTTACTGTTACCTACATTTATATGATTTTATGTGCATATTCTCTAGCATTTAATTTTATAATTAATAGGCTTATAAATATTTATTTATTTATTTGAGGATTTCATACAATGTATTTTATAGGTATTTATTTCATTATTTTATTTCATATGGATGTATGACTAAGTGCATATACATGCACCACATTTGTGCAGGTGACCATGGAAGTCAGAAGAAGACTTTGAGAACCTGGAACTAGAGTTATTATTACTAGTGCTTATTTTCTAGGTGAGTGTGGAAAAAGTAACCCAGGCTCCCTGAAGAGCAACTGTTCTTTACCTTTGATTCATCTTTCCTGCCCCCAAAATTTTATATAGTTATTGATATTTTGATATACGATTGATCAAATTACAATGGTTATACTTCCCAACTTTGCTCAGATCAAACCCCAATTTCCTGCCCAGCCAAAACTGTATTGACAAAAATAACAATAGCAAAAACTAACAAACAAACAAAAGAAACAGGTCAAGTATAATTGCACTGCCCATAACTCTTAGGTTATACACTTTCATTGGTACACGGTCAACTTACTAGGGATACGCGTTGAAAAGTTACTCTTTTTCCCAGAACCAATTGATTTATAAATCTCTACAGTTGGATGTGGATTTCATACCTACCTCCCCACTTCATTGTGAGATTTAGAGTGAGTTGAGCTTGCCTAGGTCTGTTCATAATTTCACAAATGCTTTGATTTTATGTCTATGTCTATGTCTAGTCTATGTCTTTGTCTATGTCTATGTCTATGTCTATGTCTATGTCTATGTCTATGTCTATGTCTATGTCTATGTCTATCTCTATCTCTATCTCTATCTCTATCTCTATCTATCTATCTCTCTCTATCTCTATCTCTATCTCTATCTCTATCTCTATCTCTATATACAGCTGATCTGTTGTATAGCACAAACACTCTGACAATTTAGCATGCTACTGCCTCTGGCTGTTACATTCTTTCTATTCTTACTTCCAAATGGATATTGTGGACAAGAAGTATAAAATTCATATTCCACTTTGGTCTGAATATTTCATAGTCTTTAATTCTCAGCACTGAGATCAGCTGTGTGTCTCACTTTTCTTAATCATTATAAGCTGTGAAAACAAGCCATTCTAATGAAGGTCAATAGATTCTCTAAGGGAAAGTCATAACTATTCAGTTGAGTACTCTGTCTATTTAGCCCAATAATAGTATTAGATTTTTCCCTAAGTTCTATAACCTGACTAGCCAAAAATTCTTGATCCACCAATAATACCATATATGGGTTTCAACTTGTGGTATGTAGATACTCATAAAGTTTTTGGTTTTTCCCACAATAGCTGTGTGACTATTGAACCTGAGATTCTATCTTGTGAATCAAGTTGTAAATGTAAGGGTAGGATTCACAGCTGTGCATGATTGATGGCTACATTTCTTTTCCAATTAAGTGTCCATTGCACTCTTAAGTACCATGAGAGCTAATTCATGATGTAATTATTAGGAGATTACTTGCTTATTTCTTGAGCTCTAGAGCTCAAGTATGTTAAATCTTCAGAAGTAGGATTTACAGTGGAGGTCAAAAGGTAAATAAAGACCATTGACAGTAGGATGTGATGTTTGAAGGTATATAGGACCTTATTAATCAACAAATTGTAAAAAAAAAATAACCCATTACAGGCACTTGGATTTTTAGCCTCTGGTGTCTATTATGGGCATCCTCCTCCTATTGTATGGTAACTCCATTTAAACTCATTTTATATGTCTGTATATATCTATTTTAGAAAGATTCTGCAATAGTAGGTTGAAATATGACTTTTTATCATGTTTTTAGTGTTAGTTTTACCTTCTCAGAGCCTCTCCTTCTATATCTGACCCCAATTGACGACCTCTGTTCCATTATTTTCCATTATCTGATTATACCACTGTATTCTTGAAAGCTGAACCCATTGTGGCCTCTTACTAATTTCCCGGTCTTTATTAATATTCCAAATTAAAAAACACATATCTAATTATTCAAATGTAACAAACACAAATATTTGACAGAATATTTGCAAGTTGTGTTTTTCTCGGTCTAGGTTTCTTCACACAAATTATTTCTGGTTCCTTCTGTTTACCTAGAGAATTATGGTTCTTTACAACTGACAGATTTTTACAAAGTATTTTATAAACATTATTTTTGAAAACTCTGTATTTGTAATGTATATAATTATTGTAAAAAATAGATGTAAAATATTTTTACTAATAAACCATCAATGATTAATTTTCTTTGTCTCTGTATAGATATATTTTCTTAATGGAGTCTGCTTTGAGTGAAAGGTTGATACATATTTTTTGAGGGCCAAGATATTTGAAAGCTTTATTCAGAAGATTGAACCCTTTTAAGAGCAAAGATCCTATGAAAGGATTCCTTTGCACTCTAGAAAGTGAACTTTATTTTGTTCATCATAAAAGGCTCTTTTGCTGGCTACCTACTAGCTTTCCATTAAGTGTGTGCATTAGATAAGAAAGTTTTCCCCACACACTGTGGGCCAACATAGAAACTGTCATTTAATTCCTAAGTGTTATTTTTCTCCTTGCTCTATATTTATTTGGTTGATTTTACCTCACTTGTTTAATGCTAGAGAGAGCAATGCAGGCCTAGTGGTTTCAAATATTATGGCTTAAAAACTCTCAATATTATTTTTACCTTGCTTTGCTGAGTTTTCATTTTCCTTTGTTACTTGGATCCCAATTTTGAGTTTTTATGTGGTTTGTTGTAGAAATATCATCACTTCTGGTACACAGAGGACCCTGATGACCACATATAAATCTTAAATAAAAAGTTCTATCTATAGAAAATAATACCCTCATAATTTTACTTCTGATCTTATTGAAGTTTTTGTTACTACAATATCTCTGAAAGATTGCCTGAGTAAGATGAAAACTTACAAGCAGCCTCGTATCAGTGTTAAAAGCATTCCTCTTTAGTGTCCCAAACTGGCAGTAACTAATACTCCCTGCTACAGATGCAACAATTTTTAGTGAAAATTATGTACATTAAGGTGTGGCATTATGGATTGAAACAGGAACACTAAATACATTATGAGGTCATTTCCTTATGAGAAATGATACAGAGGTAGAAAACAAATGATGGCATGGTGGAAGATGGCACATGGAGTATATCATATAGAGACAGAGGCATGTGATACCAAGAAGTGGCCACAGCATCAGTAACAAAGAAGAAATATCAAAGAATTTCTCCTCTATAACATTGGATTTACTGCGACTCTATATATTGAATAATTTTATACATTTCTGTTTTTATTTATTTATTTATTTATTTATTTATTTATTTATTTGGGTTAACTTTTGATTTCTTACCACAGGATCTCACTATGTAGTCCTGGCTGTCTGAGAATTCTCTATGTAGATCAGACTGGCCTGGAACTCACTGACATCTTTCTAAATCTGCCTTTCAAATTCTGAGATTAAATGTATGTTTCATCACACCCACCTATAATCATACTTCTGATCTCACAGCATTGAAAATTAAGCTTCTGTGGACTTAAGCCATACAGTCTGTCATTGTTTGTTATGTGTATTTTATGAAAACTTTATTGTACTCTACTGAAAATAACATGGTTTTATTTAAGCAGAAATATTGGTATGATATTAATAACTAAAATTAGCATATCAAATAAATACCATATAAAAACTAAAAACAGGAATTGATTTGTATTACATTCAAAATAAAGTACAATTTAATAATGAAAACAAAACAAAAGTCAATAGAAATACATATTCCTAAGTGAAAGGGACCAGTATGAAATGTTATTATAGTATTATATGCTACAATATAATTCAATACATTTATGCTTTATTGGCTCATGCTTATGAACACTTGGTCCTCAGCTGGTGACACTGTTTAGGAAGCATATAGAACCTTTAGGATGTGAAGTTGAGAGGGTTTGTTACTAGAGGTGGAACTTGAAAGTGAAACTTTATAAGTCAGCCTTACTTCCTATTTTCCACTTACTTCCTGAATATATACTTTGAGGACTTCTGATCTGCTCCTGTTACCATGCCTTCCCCACGATGATGATAATGTACTCTTATAATTGTCACCATGAAAATAGCCTACCTCCCTCAAATTTTGTTTCACCAAGTATTTCATGGGTCTCTGAAGGTAAGTCTTGAATTATTTCTTTATTTATGTGTGTGTGTGTGTGTGTGTGTGTGTGTGTGTGTGTGTTTGTGTGTGTTCTCTCCTACCATATGAACCCTAGAAAGAGAAGTAAAATCATCAGTCTTGGAGTCCTTGAAGGTACGTAACCTAGTCCCACTTCATGTTTACTCAGTACTTCCTGATTGAATGAAATATTATTAACCATCCTGTTGTTCTTGCCCCCATGATATTTAAAGATTGTGATGTATGTACCATTAAACTATGTTTTTTTTTTTAAAAAAAAAAAAAAACATCTCTTTTTCTTAAATTGAGTCTTGTCAGGTTTCTTATAAAAGCAGACAACATAGTGTAAAGCCCCAATTTTTTGACATTCTACTAATGGCAAAATCACAATGTAGAAAACAATTAGAACCTCAAAGAAACACAATGGGACAAGGGAGTTTAGAAAAATGAAGTATCACTTGATACTACAAAAGATGACTACATGGCAATATGAATACATAATTATAAATTTGTCAGAATAGTTAAAATAATAGACTTGTTTTCTTTCTTTAATTTTTCATATTTGGATTTTAGATTGAAATACAGAAAATAAAGAAATAATTTAACCTTATTGCTAATGTACATGGAGGAGTAAGAAAGGTGTTGGTATGAATGAGTTTGGATATAAGTAGTATGTACGATTAAATGTAAAGATATCATTCTGAGTGAGGTAACCCACTCACAAAAAATGGTATTCAATCACTGAGAAGTGGATATTAGCCCCAAAACTCTGAGTACCCAAGATACAATTCACAGACCATATGAAACTCAGGAATAAGGAAGACTAAAATGTGGATACATTAGTTCTTCTTAGAAGGGGGAGCAAAATATTCACAGGAGGTAGAGGGTAGAAGGGACTTGGAAGAAAGAGAAGAGGGGTTGGGGAAGAAAAGTTGCAGGATTACTTATGGTAGGAGATAGAGATGATATACAGAGAGTCAGGAAATTGAACAGAAGTGTGTAGCAATGGGGAAGGGAAACTGGGCATAGCCAGCAGCAAATCCCAGATGCCAGGAAAGCAAGAGGCTCCCAGGAGCTAACAGGGATTAGATTAGCTGAAATCCCCCAAAAAGGGGGAGGGAGAACCTGTAAAGACCATATACAGACATTAGGCAAGGCTCCCCTTTAGGGGATGGAACCACCCACTCATCTCCAAATTTTTACTCCAGAATTGTTCCTGTCTAAAAGAAATAGAGGGACAAAGTGGGGAGCAGAGACTGAAGAAAAGCCCATCCAGAGACTGCCTCACCTGGGTATCCATCCCATGTGCAGTCACCAAACCAAAACGCTATTGTGGATGTCATGAAGTGCTGCTGACAGAAGCCTGTTATAGATGTCTCCTGAAAGGCTCTGCCAGAGCATGACAAATACAGAGGCAGATGCTCACAGCCAACCATTGAACTGAGCAAGAGGACCCCAATGGAGGAGTTAGAGAAAGGACTGAAGGAGTTGAAGGGGTTTGTAAACCCATAGGAAGAACAACAATATCAACCCACCAGACCTCCCAGAACTTCCAGGGACTAAACCACCAACAAAAGAGTACACATTGAGGGACCCATGGCTCCAGCTGCATATGTAGCAGAGGTTAGCATTGTCTGGCATCAATGGAAGGAGACACATTTGGTCCCATGAAGGCTCAATTACCCAGTGTAGGGGAATCCCAGGGTAATGAGATGGAGTGGATAGGTGGCTGGGGAAACATTCTCATAGAATCAGGGAGAGAGAGGATGGAATTAGGGGTTTCCAGAGGGAAAATCAGAAAAGGGAATAACATTTGAAATGTAAATACATAAAATATACAATAAGAAATACTAAAAGAAAGTAAAGATCTTGGCAAACAAGAATATGTTTGTAAGTTTGAATCCACAGTATTCACATAAAAGCTCTATATTGCAGTTCATGTCTCTAACCCAGTGATCCATTAATAGGAAGGGGCAACACAGGGCAATCTCTAGATCTCACTAATCAGTCAGTTTACTGAAAGGTCTTGTCTGAAAAAAAAGTAATAGGTTACCCAATGATGGTACCCAAATCAGCCATAGACTGACACACATGCATGCATATGCATTTCCATAGAATTTAAATGTTGTCAAATGCTATGAATATGTATAGCACATTAAGGAAAGATTATTAATTTGAGCCACTCAATTCCTGCAGAAGATTGCAGAAATGCAATATTAACTTGTAGAAACTTGAATTGGAAATGTGATATCACTGTACCACAAACTAGCTTCAGCCATTATCATCAGAATGAAGGTTTGTTACTTCATTTTCAGTTTTGCCATTGGAAGCTTTATAATAAGGATTAGCATTTTCATGTTTTGTGGATAAAATTGTTGTTGAACTTGCTCTCAGACACATGAACAATCATTTTTCAAGAGCTCTTTCTTCACTGTAATTAAAGATTGGCACTTGACAGTAACCCTGATCACTTATGCAATAGGCAGCACTGCTTTTATGCTCTCTGCTAGTGTTCAAGATGCATTTTGTGACCAGTTTCCAATGTCTTTGCATTTTCCCACAAATTAGCTATGTCCTTGCATAAGAAGTTCATCTCTTCTCATGTCCCAAATTTAGATCTTCCAAAAATTTCTGTCCTTAGAATAATTTTTTCTTATACTATAATGCATTTCTGGAGAGAAACATTAACCCCAGGAGCTTGTGTATTGTTTCATCTGAAAGTAGCATCGATCCAGAAGAAAAAGTTATTTAGAAATAGGTCACTGGCTGCCAAATGATATGTAGTTAGATTTTAGCCTTCTAACTTATTTCATGCCCTACCTTGATAATTATATCTTAATTATACTCTACTATAAAATAAAATAATAGTAATTATTATGCATAAGTATTAATTCAACTTCTCAGATTCTTATGAGGTATACCTCATAGAGCCTGTCTTTCCAATTGCCATTTTAAATGTAGAAAGGTATTTGGTAAAGAGGTGATATGTTACATGTAGGAATTTGAATTAATTTCGCAAATAGAACAAGTCTGAATTTAACAGATTATGTTTCTTAATGTCTTAAAGTTCTTAATGTCTTTTAAAACCACTTCATTAAAGATAAATGCATGACAAATAAAGGCTCAGCACCCTGGAATTATCACAGGGGAAGCCCTGTTCTACATATCCACCAGCCATCTTTGGGGGAGACTGAAGTAACAAACACTGTCTTCCTGTGCTACACGGATGATTGTATTGCACAGGTGAGAATGAGTATGTGGGACCTTTCCCAGGCAGAGCCCTCATCCAGAGACCGCTATTACCATGATCTTATCACCTCAAGAGATACAGCATCAGGTTGAGGGTGAAACAGAGGTTGAGTAATTACCTATGAGCCCCACAGCCTCATAGTAAGAAAATGCCACATTGTAACAGAGCCAGCAAGCCTGAGTAGCCTCTAGGTTAGTAGAATTTAACACCTGAAAAGCCTGCTCTATTGTCTGGACCAGCCTGAGTTCTGACCCATCTAAATTTGTCTGAGTCTCATCTAATACAGTTTTTTGGTTGGAAAGTACCATGAGCTGTGGAGACCTGGTAGGCATCAACTTTTGCGGGGCACGAGGGTTACCCCCCAAGGCCTTCCCACCAGGAACGGGATCACAGTCCAGACCACAAGTACCTCAGGAGGAATCATGTTAGTCAGCTTTAGTCTGCCTTTAGATCCTTATCTTGAGTGAGCTTTGAGTGCACTGGACTGTCCAATTGTGTGATGGTCCCTCTGGAGCTGTTTTCACATGAAAGGCATGGATCTAAGCCGATATTCCATCAACCTTCAGAGCAGTGGGAGTGGTCAGCAACACCAGAAACAGTCCCTTCCAATGTGGTTCTAGAGTTTGGGCTTGGTGCTGTCAGATGTAGATAGCATCTCTGACCTGGAACATACAGAATGTCTTCAGGGTCCCAGGCTCGTAGGTATTGGCCAACAGGGTCCACACTTTTTTGTACCACCTAAAGTCTTTTTGACCTGGCATACAAATCACTGTTACTATGACAAGTAGGTTCAATAACCTCTCTTAAGGTGCTCAGAGGAGTGGGTGCTCTATACAGAATCTCAAAAAAGTTAAGTTAAACTCTGAAGGGGTATTTCTAACTCTAAAAAAGAGCCAGAGGAAAGAACACCACCCAGTCTGTACTACCAGTCTTCATTGACAATTTAGTCAAGGTCTCTTTTAGCCTTCTGTTTGTTCTTTCTACCTGACCTGAGCTTTGGGGTCTATAAATGCAATGAAGTTTCCAATCAAACCCCAGGTACTTGGCCAATCCCTGACTTACCTGGGCAACAAAGGCAGGCCCATTATTCAAGTCAATTACCTTAGGCACCCTAAATCATGGAAAGATTCCTTCTAGGATCTTTTTCGCCACCACCATTGCCATTTCTTTCTTTGTTGGAAAAGCCTCTACCCAGCTGGAGAAGGTATCTACAAATGCTAGGAGGCACTTATTACCATACCTGGTGGGCTTGATTTCTGTGAAATCTACCTCTTAATAGGTTCCAGGTCTCGCCTTGGAGGCGGTTGCCAGGTTCGACCTTGGTTCAGCAGGCATCTGTCTTTTGACAGGATATGCATGCATGTATGATATCTTCAACAAGCTGTGTGAGTTCAAGTACATGGAACTTGGTGTTTAACATGGTGGCCACAAGTTTTTTGACTCCTAGGAGGGTCCACTGGTGCATCTGTTTCACCATTTCCTCTGCCTCTTTCTGGGCAGAATTATCTTTCAGCTGGGTTTTTCCACACCCTCAAGTCCTAATTAAACTCCTTTTTGACTTGAGTCATTAAGACCAGATCTTGGGCCATATATAGAAATGGAGGTGTGGGTTCTGCTAACCGACAGAACCCCGCTGTCCCCAGGAATTCCTTTACTAGTTTGGCACTGGAGGGAGGGGGGATGTGAAACACAGTCTCTTTTCTACTCTCTGATAGCCATTGCTTTCCATCTCTGAGCAGATACCCTAAGTAACTGACCTGTTTTCTGCAGATCTGGGCCTTCTTAACAGAAGCCCTGTAACCTACATTTTTCAGTTCAGCTAGTAACTGGCGGGTTCCATCAAGGCACATGTCTCTGTTAGGGGCAACCAGGAGAATGTCATCTACTAATTGAAGAAGGGTTACTTGGGGTTTTCTGCTCTGAACTGGGTGAGATCCTGGTGTAGGTCTTCATCAAAGATGGTAGGGGAGTTATTAAACCGCTGTGGAAGTACAGTCCATGTTAGTTGTCTAAATATTCCTGCTATGATCCTGACTGTTAAAAGTCCTAGAAAATATCTTGATGTCCATGTTAAAAATAGTCCTCCCACAGAGAGAAAGATGAAGATATGTGACAAACTTACATTGTTTAGCTCACCTAAGAGTGAAAAAACTTGATAAAGTACTCTCAATTTTATGTGGTGAACTTATCTGATGTAGCTGAAACAGTAGTAAAAAACTGTGAGGCCTGTGCCCTGACTAATGCTGGGTATTCAAGATGTTCCCCAGGAAGAAGACTTCAAAGAGACAGACCTGGGGCCTACTGAGAAGTGGACTTCACAGAAATCAAACCTGCTAAATGTGATAACAAATATTTGTTAATCTTTATAGATACTTTTCCAGACTGGATAAAAGCCTTTCCTACAAAGACTGAGACTGCCAACATGGTGGCTAAGAAGATCTTAGAAGAGAACTTCCCCAGGTTTGAAATACCCAAGAAAAATAGACCTGCCTTTGTTACCCAGGTAAGTCAGGGACTGGCCACCTAGCTAGAGGTTAATTAGAAATTACATTGTGCTTACAGACCCCAGAGCTCAGGACAGGTAAAAAAAAAGATAAATAAAATTATTAAAGAGACCTTAATTAAATTAGCCTTGGAGATTGGCGGGGGATGACTGGACAGCCCTCCTTCCTTTTGCCTTGTTCTGGGTTATGATTTAAACTAACACCTTATAAAATTTTTATGTGTGTGGTAGGGGGAGGTATCCACCACTTACTGAGAGAGATAAAATATATGATTCTGATGCTGTTCTTTCTAAATACCTGTTTGTCCACATGAAAACACTTGAGGTGGTCCAACGTGAGGTCTGGGAGCAGTTAAAAGAAAATTATGAGACTGGAGACCTGAGTGTGCCTCATCAGTTCTAAGTTGAAGATGCTGTTCTCATCTGCCACCACTGGGTTGAAAACCTTGAGCCTCACTAGAAAAGACCATACCTGGTGCTCCTGACCACAGTGGCCACAGTGGTGAAAGTTGAAGAAATCTTGAAATAGTTAAAAAATTTCAAACCCTCCTAGCAGACTGAACAGAACCAAGAGTGCAGGTCAGCTTGGTTGTTAGCTCTGTGTTTCAGGAACTTGGCTGACCACAAGATAGATGGTTGGTTACATATGGGCTCTTAGAGAGTAGCCTATACAAAATGTTCCCCATGACTGTTCCTTGTACCCTGTCACAAACTGAATAATGGGCTGAGACTTTCCACAGGTACTCTCCAATAACCCTCCTTCACTCCCCCTGGGTTGTGGTACCCCCCCACACACAGTTGTGGTTTTTGGCTTTAAATTCTCTCTGTCTCCAAAGCCCAGGGGTTAGATCCCACTGCCCCTGCGTGGGTCATGGGTCTTGACCTCAACATGTTGGTTGAAATATACCTCTTGCTGATTGCATCAAGTTTGGTGTCTTGTGAGTTAATGGGTGGCTGTGAATTCCTGAGGCTTGGGTGAGGTCCTCCCTTCGTGGGGGGCTTGCAATATGTGAAAGACTGACCCCAGGGAGAGATACGCTAGAAAAAGAGAATAAGACTGAAGTTGGTGCTCCTGAGAGCTCAAAATGAAAGGTGAATCTCTCACCCAAGGGAAAGAGTCTTTGAACAAGGGCCACAACAGGCACTGCGTCCTGAACGACTGCTGTTAGCTGTGAAGGAGCCCTCTTTGTGGAGCTGGGGGATGAGCAAAGTAGAGGCTAGGAAGCCGTAGCCATCTTGTCTTTGCTAGTGGTCAAGAGTCAGAGAGAGAGAGAGGTATAGAGAGAGTCTGTCTTATGATAAGTAACACAGTAGATTTAGTCCAAAATAACATCAGTCAAAGTCCAAGAACACAAGAACAACAATCAACACACAGACAGTTCACCAAGAAAAGCAACACAGACAGCTCACCCCTGTCACAGGCTGCACATAAACCAGGTGATACAGACAATTCTTGCCCCTGTCACAGGTGCAGAATCCAGGTTATACAATCAAGACATAGAAAAACTGCTGGTGGAAAAATCCAATAACCAGCCTTGGCCAGCCTACACTGGACCTAATTTAACAGATTCAGAAGACTTAGCCAGCTTATGCTGGACCAAATCTAACAGATTTTTAATACCACCAGCAATGAACAACACAAACAGAACTAGACAGGAACACACTGCCATGAGAGTGCAACAGACACTGCCCCAGGCGGCGGGGGCTGCAAAACCACCTTCAGAGAAGGGGTCATTTCTGACTCTATCTCCTAGACTGACGCTGGAGTGTCCTTTAAGATCTTCTGGCCTGGCACATGCAGGTATGTCTACCCTCCCCTGTAGCTTCCACTCCCATGAATTCCCTGGAGAAACTTGTAACCTGACCCTATCCCAGGGTCAGAAACTGCCCTCTATGACTTGCCCAGTTCTTGCCCCTGCCACGAGCAAAGAAACCAGGCTACACAGATGGTCACCCCTGCCATGGGCATACAGACACTTCACAGACACCGACAGTTGCCCCTGCCATGGACACAGACACTTCACAGATACAAAAAAACAGACAGACAGTACATAGGCCTGCTAGAGCAAGAAGACCTCCAATTCATGGAGCTTTGTGATTTGAGAGAGCCAATCTCAGTGGAACCTCTGAATGTTGTACTGTAAGATCCAAACCAAGGGATGTGCTCCCACAGAAACACACACGAACAAGGGATTCACTGCAATAACATTAGGTATAATAATAATAATAATAATAATAATAATAATAACAACAACTAGTGCACTGGGGTTCTCTTGCATGCAGGCAAGAAGAACCCAGAGTTGAAGTTAAGAGCAGTTTTTATACAGTTTAAAGAGTGGACTAGAGAAATAGTGACTAGGCACAATATTATTAGTGGAACACTGTGACTTTTAAACTGATTGGTCTTTGGGAAATGAGTTGGCAAGAACCTCACCTCTCTGTAAGTGGCAAGGATTGGTCCATCCTGAGGAATGTGTCTGGGCCTTTGTCACCTGCAGATGGGCTCCCTTCCCTGTGGTCTGAGGAATGTTAATCCGATTTTTCCTCAGAATGTTAATCCAACAGGATAATCCAGCAGGTGTCCTTTGACTAAAGAATGTGCTCTTCCTGGGATATGTGCTGGGGCAGTTAATTTTTAAGTTTAACTGAATTCCTACATCCCATGTATTCTTGAAAGAATTGTCCTTTGTTTCTCTCTTCCTTATTTTCTAGTGCCTATACATCATCAGGTTCCTATGATCTAATGCATCAGCATGTTGTGTGTATATTTCTTTCCTGTCCAATAAAATTTCTACAGTGGAATCTGTCCTATGTTTACATTACTAACATTTTACACTATGACATTCTTAGTCATGTCTTCTAAACATTGTCTTCACTTAACAGCAAAGAGATTTTGCATTTTAATAAAACATAGCTCTGTCACATTCACTTTTTCCTATTTCTTGAAAGACAGCAAATATCTCTCTAGTCGACAAGTTCCATTTTTGTAAAACTGAAATCTAATCTTGTTAATAGAGTTTGCAAGGTTTCAATACATTTGAACTGGCAGGTTTTATTTGTAGTATTTCTTAAACTTTTTAAAGAACAATGATGTTCCTATCTTTAAGACTTCAAGTTTGTCCTTGTTTTATGTGTTGGACTATTATATTCATTCTTTCCTGACTTAAGATCTCCTATTCCAAACTGCACACTAAAGTGAAAATGTGCTCACTTGGGAAGGAAATAACTGTGGTCTGCCTCTTCCATCTTGGGCTTTCACTTTATCAGACCATATAGCCTGTATTGCCTTCGTTTTTCTTTACATAAAATGAAAAATAATACTCTATGACTTGATAGTATGTCTGGAGGGAACATAGATTTAAAATATTACCGAAAAAATTTAACAATTATTTTAATCTAAGAAAGGATTTGAAGAAGAAAGATGCCCCAGTGCATACCACAGAAACTTAAAATTTAAAAGGCAAGCTGTTCATTTACTAAGTAGATGTTGAATTTAAGGGCAGATAAAACAATTGTAGTGATATGATTTCAACGTATTTCCTTGAATATCATAAAAATGTTCTGACTAATCAAATAACCAACTGTGTTACAATAAAGAGTATAGTCTACCTCTAGGTGAAAATATGTTATTGTTTTCTCAAAAAAAACAAAAAACAAAAAAACAAATTCAGTTGGACAGGTCAAACACCCATCAACAAAGGTAACCTCTCATAAAGGCTCATTTTAAGCCATATTAAAGATATAGCAGGCCTAGTTAGCCCTTTAATAAGATAATTTATTTTTCCTTTTCATAATACCCCATTTCAATTAATTCAATCCCTTTTACCTGCCACAGTCTTATCATGGGTTTGCCCACACATATGAACATTGACTTTTTTTTTTTTTTTTTTTTTTTTGGATGCCAGTTAGAACCTGCTTTCTCTGGTACTTTGTGCTTACTGTTTCTCTGAAGCTATCTGGGAAACACTGGCTATCTCCTGCCGTTTGAGTCAGTTTTATGGGTACTTCATTTAAATAGCATTTTCTTCCTTGATTTCATCTTCATTCTCTTCCTCCAAGTAGTTGTGGAGATTTATACCTTGCCTACTGTCTTAGGGTCATTGCTGCTGCGATGACTCAACATGACCAAAAGCAACTTGGGGAGCAGAGGGTTTCTCTTGCTCACTGTTTCATATAACTTTATCATCAAATGTAATGAGTGCAGGAACTCAAGTAGAGAAGTAACCTGGAAGCATGAGGTAATACAGATGCCATGGAGAGGTGACTTGCTCAGTATACTTTCCTATGGAACCCAGCACAGTCCATGAACGGTACCACCACCAACTGGCTGGGCTTTCCCCCTTAAATCACCAACTTAAAATGTTCTAAAGGTTGATCAAATGGTTCAAATTGAGTCAAATTGAGCGAATGGAGTCATTTTCTCAATTGATACTCTTTTCTCTCTGATGACTCACTAGCTTGTGTCACATTGACTTAAAACTATCCAGCTCACCTACCATGGAGCTTTTTCTTTTTGTTTTGAACTCTAATACTCAAGCACCTTTCTTTTGACTCTCTCTCCCCCTCCCTCTCTCTCTCTCTTTATTTCTGTCTCATGCACACATGCGTGTGCACATGCCTGCGCTCTGCGCTCACATGTGCGCACACACATACATACACACACACACCATATATTCCAAAGAATATGTTTTCATTATATACAATACCCTTTTCCCAACTCTTTCCAGATCTATGCTCACATTTTCCTTTCCATCCAACTTGCTGCCTTTTTCATTCCAACAAAACGAATTTCTACTCTCAAAATAATTCTAAAGTGTATGTTCTTCCACTAGAGAAAAATCTATTTCTCAAAGGCTACAAGCTTAAAGAAAACCTACCATTTCTTTCCAAACATCCAGGAATTGCCAATATCTCCCTTGGGAGGGGTAAAATTCTCTAACTAACTCAATGTACTCCATTTAAGGATTCATGTACAATGTCACAGCTGCTATGAGTTAATGTTCATGGTTGCTTTATTGTGCCCAGAAGATTCTGTTTTCTTGTATTCATCAATTATCCTAGGCACTTAGACTCTTTCTTTTTCATGCTTTTCTGCAATGATCTTTGATACTTTGGAAAAGGAGGTGTGGATATTTTCTCTATGGCTGAATCTTTTATAGTTCCTTATTGTTTGAGTCTAGGTCTATTGCAGGTCTTTGTGATGATTATCATATAGTGCACACAGATCTATTTGATGGAGATTTAGAGATAATACAATCTATGTGGCTCCTGATAAGTCAGTAAGAGTTGGCTTAATATTATGTCTGTTAAGCATAATAATAGTACTAAGTTTTCCAACAGAGCCTATGACCTGAGGATAGAAACTAAATCTAATCAAAAAGTACTTGGTTACTTCTGTTACTTTTTTGTAACTATTACATAAGTTGGCATGTCTTTACCAAGACAATTGTTATTTTATTTTCCAGTGTTCACATTTGAGTTAGATTGATTATTAATTTTCCCCTAAGGTCACATCTCCCACAACTATATAAAGTATCAAGTAGAGATACAGTTTTGGGACAGTATCAGTTTGAGATGTTCATGTTTTGTTACTCAAATTTGTGGTATTTCAATTATACAGTCTAATAGTTACTGCTTCAAAGGTAAACATCACCACTGTCAATGACCTATAATATTTGGATGTCTTTGGGATCTCAATGAAAAACAATACTCTAAAAAAGAAGTAACCCATTCTTGACACTAGGTTCATTATTTGTTATGCCATGCTGTCTAGTAGGGTCACTGTTATTCATTATAAGAGAGCTCCATTTTGACTCCTTTTAAATTTTTATATATGTGTGTATACACACACACACACACACACACACACACACACCTCTCCCAACATGTGACCCTAAACTCTTACATAATGCAGTAAATCCATATGGACTACCTCAAATATTCATAAAAGTTATACTTTCCTCTATCTTATAGTTCCCTGTATTATTATTGCTTTGCAAACTTAGATTTACATTCATTATTGATCTTGTTATTTCATGAACAAAAGAAATTAATTTCTCAGCACTATTTCATCAAGATAGCAGAAGTCTATGACACATTAACAATTTTCAAGTTAATTCACTTTATAACATATTTGTTATCTTTGAATAATACACATATGTTGAGGGTAATATTTAAAGCAGCAGCACCCTATCTGTCTTGTTGTTATGGGGCCGCAATGCTCCCGACTAGGCAAGGCCTGATGCCATGATGTCATGAGCAGTGTATAGAAGGCATGTTCTCACCACTGCTGGGCTCAGGACACTAGCTCAGGTGGACCAGAAGCACCAGCATTGGTACCCACAAGACACAAGAGTGGGAGATGGCTCTACCAATCTCCCATGCTGTCTCCACAATGCTTGTCTGAGCCCAGACCATCTCACCATCTACATGGTACCTGGTAGAAATTATACTCTAATGCTTAAAGATTATCTAATAGCTTTATATATTTAGAAATGCTCAATTAACAAGATGCCCACATAATTAGAGATGTTATCCAATATCTAACCTAGATATTACAACTACCTTAGACTGCTAGAGACATGCATACATTTTCTGCCATCTTCTCCTCCCCTGTGATCCTCTCTCTCTTAGCTCCTCCTCTTCCCTCTCCTTCCTTTGTTTGCTCCTCACAACTCCTCCTACATTACTGAGTTTATTGTAAAATATCCAGCCACACACATATATAATACTTGTGTATATAAGAGGTTATTAATGTATTTCTATGTAATATAAAATATGTTTTATATTACATCTTTGTTATTCATATTTAAAGTAGTCAATAACTAACAAACATCGCATAATGATCAAAAGTACAGTACAATTTTCTAAATGTTTTGCACAGTAGTTTAGTTATACAGCCTAAATATACAAGAATGGATTTAATCTTTTTCATAAAAGCCACCTATATAAAGAAAAATAATTTAATTTAATGTTCTTTTGCTCCTATATTTTTTTATTCCTGTTAATATGCTGGATATGAAGGTAGTTAATTTTTCCATGGGCTAGTGCAAATTAAAGAATGAAGCTTTTTTTTTAGGAAAGGTTAGAATCTAATATGATCTGTTCTCAAATTCTGACCTTTTTGAGTAGAGGTTCCCATTATTCTACATCAGCAGGGAGAGTGCTAATTACTCATTTAGAGATGCTAAGGTAGCTCTGGGAGGTAGATGAAAAGAGGGAAAACCTTAACTAGAAAACATGTCCCCCACAGGGACTGCTTGTTAGCAGCTCTTCCCTTTGAAAACTTCAGACAGGAAGTTTTTAAGTCAGGAAAAACTGTCCTATTATATTTTAAATGGAAACAATCATTATTAGAAGTTTCATGTTAAAATTAGTTTACTAAAGATTGGCCATTGAATTTCAAAGTTACTGATAATGCAATGTGCAATTCCTTGTGATCATTTGTACTAGAAAAGCAAAAAACACCATCAGAACAGCTGAACAACATACATACTAAGATAAAAATCAAACCAGTTGTCAAGGATGCAGTTATGAAGCCTGTGCTAATATAGAAAGAAATGAGAAATGGAAATAAAATGGAACTTTATGACTAGCTTCAAGAGCATCAGTTCAGAAAACCAAGAAGTATTGTCAAGGTTCTAGTTGCTTCTTCCTATTTGGTGAAGACTTGTGAAGAGCAATTTTTAATACTATAGATCTTCTAGGGAGTCTGAGTCATCCTTTTCAATTGCATATACAATATAATAATAAATGGGAAAAAACATTGATGTTCATATGTTCATTCATGTAAAAACAAGCACTTACCTCAAAGTGAAGAGTAGAATTTTCTTTTTTTATGCTGGGGCTATCTATAGGTGGCTAGATTCATATTACTCTAAATAGAAGTATCAACCTGATAAAAGTTCCATGAGGTATTCAACTTATAAAACAAAAGAAAATCATGAATCAATGAACTTCTCAAATGCAATGGTGGGAACTTCAAATAAACAAGTTATTGTGGGTGAGGGATTTGCAGGTACTGACAATAGTCTTATTTTTAAATTTTTTTCTTTTATTTTTTGATACTATAATTACATAATTTCTCCCTTCCCTTTCTTCTCTCCAAACTATCCCATATAGTTTGCTTCTCTTTGCTGTCTTATGAATTTATGACTTTTTGTTCATATGCATATATTAGAAATATATAAATACAACCTGCTCAATCTATATAACATTACTAGTATATGTTTTCAGGGATGCTCATTTTGTGTTAGACAACCAATTCTTTAACTGCCTGTACTTCTCTGCATTTTTAATCTTAGTGTTAATTTTTTATACATTTTCAACTCCTCCTAGATCTCCCCTACCTATCTATGTAACATCATGTTCTCTCTCTTCTCTCTTTCACTCTCTCTCTCTCTTTCTCTCTCTCTCTCTCTCTCTCTCTCTCAACACAAGAAAATAGCTAGAAACAAACAAGCAAATATTAAAAAGAAAATCAAACAGCCAAAAATATTAATATAATCTGAAATGACAAAAAAATAAAGTTTTTTGGTAGAATTGATGCCCGATGGACTTTCCTCCCTCCACGTTAGCGTGCCTATTTTGCTAATGTTGAATCAGTCCTGTTCATAAGTCATTATGGGTTTAGTTTCTGACATTTCTGGAATATGTGATTTCACATCAAACTCCCAGTTCCTCTGGCTCTAAAAACCTTTCTGCTATCTCTTTTACAATGATCCCTGGGCTTTAAGTGCAAGAGTTATATTGCAGATGTAGCCCTTGGGACCAAACTTCACAAATCTGAATTTTGATTGGTTATGATTTTCTCCAGTAATACTGATGAATATATTTTTTGTCACATTGACAAAACACTAACGAGCATTATCAAACAAAAATTAAATATTATTGCTTTAGCTTGTATTTTTCCCTTGGGAACATACTAAGATATTTTATTTAAAGTTAAATATATTTAAAATAAAAATAAATTAAAAGTTACTCATAAGAAATCTATGTAAGTAATATTATGCAATTGTGCAGTGATATAATAAACATTGGTTAAGCTGTCAAATGAAAAAATAAGGGATCAGGGAGGATGAATGAAATATGATCAATGAAAGATTAAAATATGAGAAATTGTTTGAGGCTATATTCTGTAGCATTGTAGTTGCTGTTGTTCTTAGTAGTATGTTTGCAAGATTATATATTCTGGGACATATATAACCCCATTAATATATAGAAAATTGGGGAGAGATAATGTAAGAAATGGACAGAGATAGAAAGGAACAGAGAGATTTAGTTTTTAAAGTATTTATCTTATTCTCAACTACCTATTACCAAACACTGAACAAGAAAGTCAAATAAATGAATCGACAATTTAACATTCTTCCAAAGGGGTAAATGGGAAATTGTTAATCAATGGCAAAGCAGTGCAAAAGTTTCTACATCTTATATTCTTGCTGAGGTCACTTTAAGTTTAACTAGAATTTGATGATTTTTTTCCTCCAGTAATTTTTATTTTTATTCACTTTCCGCCCAACCACAATCACAGCCAAGAAGACATCAAGACCTCTTCTACCAGTCCCATGCTTACAAATCCCTCTATCCATTACAGTTTCCCTTTCTCCTCAGAAAATGGGGAGCCTGCCTTGGGTACTACCCAACCCTGTGACATCTAGTCTCAGCAGGACTAGGCACATCCTCTCCCACTGAGGTCCCTGTGGGAAATTACTAAACTCCTATTTTAGTAACCCAAGTTCTGTGATACTCCACCTAACTTTCCTTAGCTTCAGTTATACTGTTTTCTTATGCAAACCTCCACCTTACTGCTTATCTTTAGCTTCTATTAAGCTTCTTGCTTTTGCAGAATTGCACCCTGCCACTGCTAAGCAAGATAACAGGATGCATTTTTGCCTAAAGGCAAAAGCCTTTTTCCAGAAATTTTCAGAGCTACATTTGGGTTCAGAATATCTGAGTGGAGTCCCATCTGACTGGAATAAAGGCTTTTTCTTTTTCTTTTACTTTTTTTTGGTTATTTTATTTATTTACATTTCAAATGTTATTCCCCTTCTCCATTTCCCCTCCACAAACCCCCTCCATTCCCTCCCCCTGCTTCTATGTGGGAGCTGCCCTACCCATGCCCATTTCACTGCCCTAGCATTCTCCACACTGGGGCATCTAGCCTTCACAGGACCAAAGGCCTCTCCTCCCACTGATGCCAGATAAGGCAACCATCTGCTACATTTGCAGGAAGAGCCATGGGAAGGCTTTTAATTAGCTATATAGTGTGTCTGAGTGGTATTCTCTGGTTGGTACCAATAACAATGCTTTCAACCAAAATATATAATTTTATACATTCTCCAGGCTAAAGATATAATATTATAAATATTACCACTGGATGAACTGGTTGTGTTAGAAAATATGTGTGTGTCTGTGTGTGTGTGAATTTATTTATTTATTTACTTAATTATTTATAAACATTCTAAGCCAAAAAAATTTTCTCCTTATTTCTATTTAAATGTTATAAGTGCTTTTGACACAGCAAAAATATATTAAAAGATGTTACATGCCATAAATGTTAGGAGTCTTTATATTGATATCGGAATAGTGAAGTACCTTCAAAGTGCATCACTATTATTTAATACACATATATTACTTTTCAGGGAACTATTATGAAGCTTTGGCTATCATGACAAGAAAAGTTAGTAACTTTCTCAAAACAATAATTTTACATAGCCTTGTTTTACATATTTTTTATTTTTTCTTGTATAAAAATCTCTTTATTGTAAAGTTATATTATTCATGAATTCTACTTACCCTATTTTATACTATCCAGAAAACTAAAATGAAGCATCTCTCTTTGCATTATTAAGAAATATAAATGCTGCTTTGAGATGAATCAAGTTTGGAACAGGAACTATTTGCAATGGGAACTCACAAAATAGTTTATGAAGTTGCAATAAGAAGCCTACACAATATAGCACATTGTATTAATATATGACACTTTTTTTTTATGAGAGTTACTTGGAAGTCTCTCTGCCTCACCTAAAAACATAAATGGAAGAGTTGAACATTATTGAGGCTTAATTTCAATATTGTTGTGTCCTAGGCTTAACCTTTTAAAAAAAGTATTAAAACTTTAAAAATAATAGTTCTCCATTATAACAGTGAAAATAGGCTCAAGGTCAAAGACCAGCATTTCTTAACTTTTTTTTTTTTTTTAAATAAAATCTCTACTGTAGATAACTGAAATGCTTAAGAGTATCAATAAAAGAGGCATTATAAGATAAAAATCCCCAAACATTTTCCACTATATGAAGATCTGCAGTCACCAAATTGCCTTCTTATTTATCTCCGAAATGCTTCACATATTGTTGTCATAAAGCCAAAATTTAGAAAAAAGGAAAGGGGGAATGTTTCTTAATGGTATAATGGATTAAAAGACTTCTGACATAAACCTAAAGTTAGAATTCTTACATCAGTATTTATTTTGCACTAGTCAAAAAGCTTGAAGATTTATAGTAATTTCAGATGTAGCAATCATTTTATGAGTGTGATTTTTAAAAATGTTCATTGTTTATATCAAATTTATGTTACCACAATGAAAATAAACATCAAAACTAAGAAATTTAAGTATTCTTTTTTAATAATTAAGAATGCCATAGTAGAAAAAAAAATACAATGCTTACAGTGCTTTATTTGTAAATATCTAGATAATGCTACAGAAATAATATGTATATGTTTGTTATGTTGTCATAATTTTTCTATAAAAATCATTATGCATATTTTGTCTAAGATTTTTACTGAATATAAAATAATTTGGAGAAAAATTTTTCTTAAAGATTTATTTATTTACATGAGAACACACTGTCTTCAGACACATCAACAGAGGGCATCTTATCACAGATCCTATCACAGATGGTTGTGAGCCACCACGTGGTTTCTGGGAATTGAACTCAGGACCTTTGGAAGAGCAGTCTTATCAACTGAGCCATCTCTCCAGCCCTGGAGAAAGTATTTTTAAAAGAAGACATTTGCCAATGTAAGTCAACCTATGAATCCTGGATTTTAGTAACAAGAATGTATTTAGAAAATGAACTTGCCTAAGTTTCTTTACATTATGATAGACTGTTGTTCTGCTTGTCTAACTATAAGTAGCCAAAAATTCTAGGGATGAACAACTCTTGTGGATCAGTCCTCAACCACAACTGTAAAAAACACTATAGAAAAGCTTTTATTTCCATTTCTCCTCCAGTGTGGCAATGCCTAAAGAAGTGTTTTAAGCTGTTTGACTAACTTTTCATATAAGAACCAATTTCAGTCACTCAGTTGCCTTACTAATTGCCATAATAGGTAGGTAGAGAGAGAGAGAGAGAGAGAGAGAGAGAGAGAGAGAGAGAGAGAATGAATCATTATGTAATCTTTGTTATCCCAGAACTCAGTATATAGCAAGGCTGTCCTTAAACTCACAGAGATCTGCCTGCTTCTGGTTCTCAATTGCAGAGATTAAAGCTTGCACTACCATATCGGTCAAGTGAATTTCTTGAATACATTCTTCTGAAATGTGTTTTTTTTTCTTTTTTCTTTTTTTTTAATATTAGCAACAACACCGGGAGGAAGTCATAAAAGAGTTGGAACTAGTATTTGGAGCATGAATAAATAAATAATGTACAATTACTAAAGTGAAATGATGAAATTGCTTTATAAGTTGTACTGGTTGGTTTTGTGTCAACTCGACACAAGCTGGAGTTATCACGGACAAAGGAGCTTCACTTGAGAAAATGCCCCCATGAGATCCAGCTGTAAGGCATTTTTTCAGTGATCAAGATTGGGGGGGTTGTGGGTTTATACCATCCCTGAGCCGGTAGTCTTGGGTTTTATAAAAAAGCTAGCTGAGCAAGCCAGGGGAAGCAATCGAGTAAGTAACATCCCTCCATACCCTCTGCATCAGTTCCTGCTTCCTAACCTGCTTGAGTTCTAGTCCTGTCCTTTGGTGATAAACGGCACTGTGGAAGTGTAAGCTGAATAAACCTTTTCCTCCGCAACTTGCTTCTTGGTGATGATATTTGTGCAGGAATAGAAACCCCGACTAAGACAGAATAATGGGGTACTTCTGTGACAACCTGACCATGGTTTGGGGAGGACTGTGGTAGGACTTTGGAACTTTGAGTTAGATAAGAGCCATTGGGATGTTAAGAGCTCTGTGGGATGCTCTGTGGGAGCTTGTAAAATAACAGGTGCAGAAGATGGAGGCTTGGCTTGTGAAATTTCAGAGGGAAGATTAAAGACTTTTATCAGGTCCATTGCTATTTTGATTGTGAAGATTCTGTGGTTTTGATTAGCTAGGGCTGAAGATGCCAGAACTACTAAAGTGAAACTTTTGCATTACTGGTGCTATCGATGCTGGTTAACTGGAGCTAAGAAGAGACCAGCATCATTGAGGTGAAATCTTCTGGGAAGTGTTTTCTGAGAGCACAAAGAGGCTGTGTTCCAGAGGTAGCCAAGGTTGTATCATGTGCTGCAGCAGGGCTTGGTAGTGTGTAAGATTCACCCAGGTGGTACTAGTTTTGAAGACACGAAGGTGTCATGAAGAGCAGCTGAGGCTAAGCACTTTGAGAAGCCATAGAATGCCATTGGTGAAGGTACAGCCTCAGTTACAATTGATGACCCAGGACTGAAAGGGTCATGCAAAGGAATTGAGGCTTGGCACCATGAAGAGAGTCTATGAGAGGCTAGTGGTGAGTCCTAGTTACAGCGGAAGACAGCAGTGTTTTGGAGATATCAGTACCCTGAGATGACCACCAAGAACAGGAGCAGCAGTGGACTATAGGCAGCTGGAGCCTAGAAGACAACATGTGTGCTACTAAGGGCAGGGCTGGAGCAGTGACCCAAGCCCTTGTATGAGCCCAAAAGATCATGAGTGAATTCCAGATATTGGACAGTTGGAGTTTGATTTTGCTTTGGATTGTGACTGTGCCCTGATATTTTTTCCCTCTTAAAGAAAGAAAATATTTTAGTGGAGCCCACAGTTAAGAGACTTAACTGTAAAAAGACTTTGGATTTTAAAAGAGATTGGATATTTTAAAGGGATTGAAATTTTAATATGTAAGAATTTGCAAAGACTGTGGAACTTTTAAAGTTATTTAGATATTTGGGATGAATAACAAATTAATGGATGAGGCTTAATATTGATGTGTTTGTGTGTCAAGTTGACAAGGGGTCAGTTGTACCAGTCAGTTTTGTGTGTCAACTTTACTCAAGCTGGAGATGTCACAGAGAATGGAGCCTCCCTTGAGGAAATGCCTCCATGAGATCCAGCTGTAAGGCATTTTTTCAATTAGTGATCAAGTGTGGGAGGGCCCATTGAGAGTGGTGCCATCCCTGAGCTGGTATTCTTGGGTTCTATAAGAAAGCAAGCTGAGCAAGCCAGGGGAAGCAAGCCAGTAAGTAACATCCATGGCCTCTACATCAGCTTCTGCTTCCTGACTTGCTTGAGTTCCAGTCCTGACTTCCTTTGATGATGAACAGAAGTATAGAAGTGTAAACTGAGTAAACCCTTTCCTCCCCAATTTGCTTCTTGGTCATGATATTTGTGCAGAAATAGAAACCCTGACTAAGACAGATGTGTATCGAGAAAGAGGACTAAAAAGCACCATGAACTAAGCATACTAATAGGAATACACTGCACATTACCAAAGAACAGATAGATATTCATGTATCTCAGAAAACACTGGAGGCTAGGTTTGGGAAAATTTTAATTATAATCAGCATATGCCAAACAGTTTCAATGAGAAACTGGAGATCATGCATGCTTAACATTGTTCAGGTCTGGATAATGTATCATTTCTATGAGAGACTAATATTCTCGTGGTTCAGACAATCCTTATGCCTCTTTTTCTATGATGTTCCTTGTGTGATAGATGTAGACATGTAATATAGATTTATATATTTGGACTGGATCCCTCATGGTTCATCGACCACTTGCAGTTCTCTGTGATCATCTCCCTTAGACTGGGCCAGTGCAGGTGCTGTGTGACTTGAGCTAGGCCAGTTAAAGCTGGTAGATGGTGCCTTTTACTGATTCAGGCAAAGATAGGTCCAAAATAATAGATCTGGCCTGTGAGTATAGAGACAGCAGCCTACTGAGGGGTGGAGAAAGGAGGATTGCCTCTGTACTCAAAGGTGGCTCTTGAACATATCAGGTTTGAGGCCACCACTCTGGATCTAGGCCTATGAGTATGGAGATGGTCATAGGCATTTCCACATGGTGGTGATGGAGGTGTATGGGAAAAGAAAGAAGGACCAGCTGACAAGGCAAATGTGGCTCAGAAACAAATGATGTTGGAAAGCAACAGATCCCGATCTAGGATTTGTAGGTGGCATCTGCCTTAGGAAAAAGCAGGAAAAGGGAAGAGACATTTTACCAAGCAACATTGTGTGCAAATCTCATATAACTTTGAATTCTACCTCTTGGAAATCTTTAACATAGTAAATTTATGGTTTAAAGGTAAAGTAAATTTTATTGAATTCATTATGTACAATACATAGTATGTGTTAATGTTTAATTTTCTTTAAGCATTTGAAAGATCATTCAAAAAATCTATGAACGGTTGGAAAAATAAAATGTACTAAAACAGGAGAGAACCTACAGTTAAAACATCATTTTCCAAGGGCACCGTATCTATTGGTCCATCTGTCTACATACTGATCTGTCAATCTGAAAAATAATCTAATAAGTACATTCTTATTTGTGGAAAGAATTTAGTATATAACTGGAGAAGCTGATAAAATAGAAGTATTGATTTTCAAAAAGTGAAGCATTTCTAGAAATGCTTTAGAATGATCAAGACCTTAAATATGTTCTAAAAATGTTAGTACATTATTAAAAATAGAAATTCTAAGTTGTATATTTAGAGACCATAAAAAAATTATTTTGCTTTCATTTTCTCATCTCAGGGTTCTCCTAGGAGACTCAAAACAAATATAAAAGTCTATTTAAAGTTTGCTTTCTTTAAATATTGTTTTGCTTTGTATTCTTTTGACTTGTCTAGGATTTAAGCAAATATGTATATTTATGTGCAAAATTATGTTAAGTCACATAAATTGTGGAAAGCATTGTACTTAGAACTCTCAAATAATGTAAGAAATAAGAAAATTTCAGTAATGAACTAGGTTTTATAGAAAGTCATAGTCTTTGTTATATATTACTTAATCTAATTTATTAAATATGATAACTACTATGCCAAGCCTCCAGAGTTGATAATAATAAACATTACATCAAACATTGGTCGGTGATTTCTTAGTAGGATCTAGTCTACTATAAGCATCAGATATTTTTGAGTACAAATAAATAAACTACTGACATTATTTCTTCTACCATAAGTTTTTAAATGGATCAATTAAAGATTATTTAAAATAAGTAATAGGGGTTATATAGAGACTTTGTAAAATGTAGCATATTTTCTTTATATGCATAATTTAAACTTTTAGTGGAAAATGACATTTAAATAGAATTATTAGCTTGTGGATATATATTAAATAACAAAGATCATTGTGTAATATAAATGTTTAAGAGTTTCATGGAAAACAAATAACATTGTTAATTATAAATTCTTCTGAATTATTTTATATTGATAAGAGGCATGCCAGATTAACTATATTATATTAGAATAGTTGATTATCCTCTGTTTACTCGCTCTTAATTGCTTATATTGGTTTGCCTCATAGAATAATTGAAAGTACAATTTTCCTTCATCCAAAGAGAACTTTCTTCAAAGGCACAGTAATCTTCATGTTAATGTAGCTTAGAATTTCAAGGGCATACCTAGTAGAACAGTGTGTTGTCATAAATACTTCTGACATTTATTCACTGTACTTTATATAAAAGAAAGTTAATATTTCAAAAATAAATTAATAGTAACATCATTTCTCAGCTCAATTATAAAATATGCTAATGTGTCAGACATTCTTAATGCACCAGGATTGGCGAGGGATTGCAGTAGCCTAACTGAAAAGAATTTTAAAAAGCAGTATTCCATGTTGAATAATTTAACCATATGGTCATTTGGCTTTGATTTAATTCAGTGATGAGTGTTTGAAATTTTACTATGCACCTGAAAAAGATCTACTGCTTCAAAGAAAGACATTTTACATAAAACAAGATGTAAATAGTATAAAAACTTTGTTATATTTCTTGTCAAATTTTACACTAGCATTCCAATATCCCCATGGAAACATTTTTCCTTTGATATATTAGAAATGACATATCCAATTCAGCTGCAATCCAATTCCTGATATCATTAATGTACAATCATTATACTTTGGATGAACTTTGAAAAATGAGTAATTAGCAGGAATATTTATCACAATTAAATTTTAATTATACCAGATACAAGAGAAAAACTGAGCCAAAGAGAGTTGTTGAAGTACATAATTGTCCTGCACTGATAAAATAAATCCTATATGACTCTTTGAAGGTGCTCTTTGGGAAAATGCAGCAATAAGTGTTCTAATTGTATGTAAATGTGTAAGTATATGCATTTCATATGGATATGGTTATCTCCATTCACACATACACATTTGTTCAGAAACCAGTGATGTTATAATAATGAACATTTATGGTCAGACGCAGTAGTCACTAGATCTATTTGTCAACATTGACTCAATGTTTTTATTAATGGGAAGTGTCGAGAGTTCCCAGGCTTGTTATTTATAATGCTGAGAAATGAAAGTAGGGCATGCCATAATGATGGTAAATAAAGTTCCATGAATAAAGCCGAGCCCCTGAGAGGCTGCTTGTGCTAATATACATGGCCCTACATCGTTGCACATACAGTCAGCACTAAGAGGACATTTTGTTTATGTGTGTGTATGTGTGTATGTGTATTTCTTTTAAAGAGAGCACAAACACATAAAGTTGACAATAAAAAATGGGAAAGAGAATAGAAATAAAGGCAACGAGTAAGGGCTGATTAGTTAAAGGCAATTATATACACACAATAAGTCAACAAATGAAACAAAGGAAAAGCATAAACTGAGCCGTTCATAGATTCTAGTAACTTTGTACATATATTGCAGGAAAGTGTGTGTACTTTCTTTACAGACAACATCACATTCTGAACACTCACATCTTCATTTATGAAACAGAAATAACAATGCATACCTTATGTTCTTCATGGATTTCTGTCAAGAATGATCATAATTGTAAATACCTTTGAAAATAGAAATCATACCATTCTTTCTGTTTCTGCATCCATTTTTTTTTTGTCACCAAAATCTCTTAGGCCTGCATTAAATTGGTGCAAAGAAAATAAATAAAAGAGATATAAAATTAATTTGGATCACCATTTGGAGAAAACATGAAATGCGTTCTTTTAAACTTACACTTCCAAATGAAAAGCAACAATGCAAGTGAGAATTCAACATGTGCTCTGACAATCTGTGGTCAAAGAGAGCAAACAGGAAAGATATTATGTATGTGTTGTAATCTTGGATGTATTCTGAACTGTTTAGAGAATCACATAGGGTATGCCTATGCTATTAATATAACAAAATATTAAGCTATCAAGCCATGATTGAAGAATTACTATCAGAGTTATACCTTTAACTTCAGGAATATGATACTTTATTATCCCCCAAACTACCATTGCTAGTAGAGTCCATTAAGCTAATGTAAAAAGATCAATAATAATTGTAGGAATAGTTTGCTTATTCTTTCTTGACACTATTCTGCAGGCACCATTTGCTGTCTATCTTGACCTTCAGTTAATACATTTCATGTTCTATCTTTCTGCTGATATTCATTTTCACTGCCCTCGCTGTCTTGTAGGTGTTTTCCTCCTAATTGGCACCAATGTCACTCTATTCACAAGGTGACACTTGCAACAGCAGCTTTGACACCTATGTCACCATGAGCATTCTTTCTGTTAACCAGTACACTAGCACCTGCCATCTCTTTTTCAGATAGCTTCACGCCAATTAAAAAGGTTTTACTGCAGGTAAACTTAGTGAAATGTATTCATGTTTTAATAAGAAGATGAGGGTATCAAACTTACTTGAATAGAAAGGAAAAATGATCTTTACTATTCTCATAGTATGTATACAGGTTAAACATTTTCTATTGTGTACTATTAGTGTTATACCCATTCTTTCTCTTAGCATCCATAATTACTTAAGACTAGTTACATAATTAGTATTAAGCTGCTGAACAGTAGTTTCTTAAGATTATTATATTCATCACATTTGACATGTTCTGCAGAAGTCCTGGCAGGATTATTATTTTAGCCTCATTACTTGGTGTAAGTGGCATCTTAATTTAATCATGATTTCTCTACCTTACTCCTTCATAAACATAAAAACTTGTTTCCATTTTAGGACATACTTTCTAGTCAATAAGACTGTACTGTATAATTTGTTTGCACCATTTTATTTTATTTTATTTTATTTTATTTTGATTTGCTCTGTTGTTTTCTTTTCATTGATTGGTTGCTATTTGTCTTCATTATGAGAGCATTTATTCCAAGATCAAAGGGCCACATAGACCTTTATATCATCATGTTTAGCATCATGACCATACTCAGTATGGACATACATTATATGTGCAAAAGAGTCAAATAAATAGCTAATCTGTCACTTACATAAGAATTTTGTTGACATAAATTCCTATGCAAACTGAATACATCCTCCTACTAGCACCTAGAATTCATATATAGTATGTGAACATAACAGGTCACTGACTTGATTGAATATTGTCTGATTTATAAGATAACAAGTGAAGCTAATCCATCAATTCACAACATTAATTTTGTTTCCTACAAGTCTTGTCTCCTGTGAGTGTAGGACTAAGGCAGGTAGAGAAGATTTTTACTTTACTTTGGTCAGATATTTGTCGGGACCAGACAAAGCCCTGAATGAGTTAAATCCTGGATGAATGTGTGTTGTTGATATCAGCAAGGTCATGAGCAGTTACAAGACCTCAAACCTATGATGTATTGGCAAAGGCTTTCTTTGTGAGTGGGATCAAACAGTGAACCATTTCTCCTCTGGACCATGTATGCAGGCATGAGTATTTACAAATGTATGGGTGTTTATTGATATGAGATATTTGTAAGTGTTTACAAAAGATTAATACGCCAATACCTAGCAACCACAGCTTACACCACTGAGTGAGACTGCTGGCCTACTGAGACCTCGTACCTAGATTAGACAATTTCCACACCTGTTGTACAGAACAACAAGCTGAAGTGGTTGTAGATTTAGTTGGTGCACACATTTGACCACAGGCGTTTCTTCATATGTGTCCTGTCTGTCATTTCTTCAGTCTCACTGTAAATTTTTATTACCTCACAATCCTTAGCTTTCCAGACTCAAGATGCATGGATGGTATTACATATTTTACATGTTTATAAAAATATGATTGGAATTACAGATGAAAAATTCTTCTAGAGCATGTTAAAAATGTTGCTACATCATTTCTTGCTCTACTTGTTTCTAATGATTAGGCTGGTGCTTATTTATACTCAGTACTCAATATGCAGCTCTATGTTTATTCTCATTATATGTATGTCTGTTTTAAGCCATGTGATTATGATGTAGCTTTCTTAAGGACTCTGATACTTATAGCTCATGAAGTTTTTGAATGTTTAGGCTTATACTTTTCTTCAAATTGCAAATGAATTAATGATTGCTTACTCAAACATTTGTTTATATTTTTATCTTTTCTAGAGACTGCTTATGTTACATGCATGAAATAAAATTCAATTATATGTGTCCTGTCTATCATAATATCATAATTTATTGCTATACATAAAATACTTTTTCTACATTTTGGTTAAACACACACACACTTGAGTTTATGTGTGTTGTACTTTAATATTAAATATTTTTAAATGCATAGGGTACAGGTTCACTATATCTTTATCTCTGAAATGGTTATTCTAGTGTCCATTCTGTTTAGTGTATTTTTCACAGGGTGGCTTTAATGTCTGAAACTTATGTTTCAATTTCTATAAGTTAATTTAAAATTAAAATTTTAGATTACTCTATGTTTTATCTTTAGATAAAATATTCTTATTAATTTTTTTCATGAAGATTAGAGTTATAATAATTGCCTTTTAAATTATTGTTATTATCTTTCAGTTCCTGGCTAATATGTTCAATTGTTTTAAGTGCATGGATTATATTTTCCTACTTCTTCACAAACATGAGTGTATTTAATCAGTGCTTCAGTGAGGTTTTTACATTGTCATATGATGAAAAGCACTGCTTTCTTAAATATATTTTGGAATATATTTGGCTGAGAAGAGGTTCAAACTGGGGATTTCCTGTTCTGGTTACTTAGGAATAACTTTCCACTACAGTGATAATATTTACTACAATATTCTGCAGAATGTATCTATTGGAACGGAACTCTATAACTCTGCATTCTGATTGTGGTTTTCTGTAGTGATATCTGTTTCATAGAAATGATTCTTTCCAGGAGTGAAGACTACAACTAGCTATGCTTATAAACAGTCTTCACTGATTTTATTGGCTTAGTAAATTAGTTCTTGTAGTTTTTTTCTCCAATACACATGATTGTACTAAGATTCCAGTACCATGAATGACACCCTTCTTGTTGATATTTGATCTTATCGACTAAAAATAATAGACTGTATTTACCTTTTCTTTGAGCTGAAAGAGAAATCTTGCTCCATTTTATGTTAGACTTTCTCCTCACATCCTTTTCTTTGTATGGACATATTCTCTGAAATTGAAGGGAAGGTATTCTAACCTTTGAACTCCTGGTGTCTTTTGAGGCTCTCTCTCTATCTATTTATTGATCTAGAATTTTTCTCTTGTTTTGCTTGAGTTATTTTAATTTCAATTTGAACAGTTTCTGCTGATATATAAACTCTCAAAATTCTTGCTGATCTTTCTGAAATTTATGGGGTTTCAAGTGATAATGCAGTTGTGTACTTACAGATCTTGTTTGAACTCTGCACCTCTACTTCTGAGTTCTACTGATTCTTTTGATGGCAAATATAAATTCCACAATGGTGGTCCTATGAGACTGCAGCTCAACACAACTTAATATTCTCTTTAGAAATATCTTTTGTCAATAATGATAAGATGCTAAATTATAAATATTATATATTGTTATCTTTGACTCAAAATTGCTTTCTTTACCTCACTCATATCTTTGTAGCAAGAACTATACAAATATTTTATTGATCTCTAATATCTTCAGTGAAATCTAACATTTTGTTATCTGTTGCCTAAAAATTGACTACTATATAAAACTAAAGCACCAGAGACTTAAATTAAAAACTTGCTTAATCAGAAACTGACAATAACAAGATTAAAAAGAGATGGTTTGTGTATACATCATGTGTTTTAAAGAAGTATAACTTCTACAGTTTATAGGCTTTGTGGTATAGCAAATAAAACGTTTAATGATATGTGATGATTATGTTATTTGTTACCTGGGACTGACATTTTGAGAGCATTTTTATAAGAATACAGGGTGATATTATTCTAAGGGATAGCATGTACTGGTCCACTCATGTATCTTCAATTACTAAAATTTAAAATATGTGATAAATGAGCATTTATGGGAAGAATATTTGAAACAAAGTCATAAGGAGAAATTATGCAAAAATAGAAGAAGTAGTATTAAGGGACTAACGTTTGATAAGGGTGATGTAGATGTTATTATTCAAAAGGAAAATGGTAGAATTATGTTGTAAATTTATTGAAGGAAAACACTTTAAATGGTAAGGATATCGATGAGTTTAGGTATTACTTAATATGTAATGGAAAACCAGCATATAATTTTTAATATGAATTAACTTTGGGTTTCTGCCTATTTTAATATATCTCTGTGTTTATTAAGGATAAGAAATAATAAAAATAATTTGTCAAAAATTAAAAACAACTGCTATAGTAACACATGAAAAAAGTACTATCTAGTAGTTTCTTTGGAAACAAATAGTACTTTTAATTTACTATGTGTATATGTATGTAAGTGTTTACATGTCAACCATGACATTCATGTTTGGAGGCCAGAGGACTGTTTTCTTCTTCTACTATGTGTATTGCAGTATTGAACTCCGGTCACCAGGATTGGTCATAAACATCTGAATAAGTTTAGATTTTACTAGTGAACAAACACCATGATAAAGCCAACTCTTATAAGGATAACATTTAATGGAGGCTGGTTTACAGGTTCAGTGGTTCAGTCAATTATCATCAAAGTGGAAGCTTGGTACCATCCAAGCAGATGTGGTACTGGAGAGGCAGAGAGTTTTACGTCTTTACTTATACTGAAGATGCACCTTCACCAATGGCCTTCCATGGCTTCTCAGAGTGCCAGCCTGAGCTGCTCTCCATGACGCCTTCGTGCCTTCAAAACCAGTCCCACCTGGGTGATTCTTACATATTACCAAGTCCAGGTGCAAAGTCCAGATGCATGAGGTACAACCTTGGCCGTTTCTGAAACACCACTTATTGTGTTTTTAGAAAATACTTTCTTGAAGGCTTCACCTCAGTGATGCTGGTCTCTTCTTAGACACTTCTAATTTTCTTAGTTCCAGCTAAATGTCATTAATTATTCCAGTAGTCCCTTCATTCTGGACTCTAAAGCCCGACCCATATGACCAAAGCTGCCAAGTTTTAACACTTACGGGGCCTAGAACATGTCCCTCAACTCCTATTCTATTACCAGCTTTCTGTTTTCTAAGTTTCACACTGCCTAGCCTTGACTGGCCTGTTACTTCCTCTGTAAATTTTCTCTGTAGAGAAATTTCTTGATTTTGGGGATCTGCATGGCTCTTTTCCTGGGATTAAAGGTGTGCAATGACCACCATGCCTGGATCTAAACACAGCTGGGTGGGATCTTGCCCCAAATTCCCACTCCCTTAATCTGTTATCTCTCAGAACATAGGATTCAGCTACATTCTACTTCCTGATGCACCTTTAATACTTTAATATTTTGTATTTTTTTCTTTTCTCAGCTTGCTCCTTTTCACTAAAATGCTCTTCATAAGAGTGAACTTTAGTAACCCCACAACAGAATTTATACCAGGCTATTTTGAGACTTCTTTTTCAAACCAATTAATCTAAATCTCTTAACCTTAGCCCTCAGACCGATTCTTTTGCCAATGGCAAAAAGCAGCCACATTCTTTACCAAATTACCACAAAAACAGTTCTAGGTCACATACTGAAATACTTCTCCACTGAAACCTTTTGGGTCAGGTCTGCACAGTTCAAACTACTCTCACAAACAAAGTCACCCATATCTCTACTAGGATAGCCTATTAAACCCCACCTAAAGTATTCCATTATTTTTCAAATCCAAAGTTCCCAAATCTATATTTTTCCAGACAAAAGCACTGTCAGGCCTAGCACATCAATACTCCATTCCTGGTACTAGCTTTTGTCTTAGTTTGGGTTTTACTGCTATGAACAAATAAAGGCAACACTTATAAGGATCACATTTAATTGGGGCTGACTTACAGGTTCCGAGTTTCATTCCATTATTATCAAGGTAGAACCTTAGCAGCATCCAGGCAGATGTGGGCCTGGAGGAGCTGAGAGATCTACGGTTTCATCCAAAGGCAAACAGGAGCTTCCTGGTAGCTAGGATGAGAATCTTAAAGCCCATGCCCACAATAACACACTTCCTCCCACAAGGCCATACCTAATAGTGCTACTCTCTGGGCTAAGCATAGTCAAACCATCAAAGAATCTTTATTGCTAACTTATCTCTCTATCTTGGAATGAGGCTCTAATGGATAATAAGTATGGATGTCTAAATAATAACTTAAAAATAGGGTATAGATTTGAAAAGTAGTGGAAAAACATAGGAGGAAAAGGACAAGAAAACTGGAATTATATAAGTTACTCATAATACTTATATGTAGAATTCTCAAAAATTAAAAACTTGTATAGTTTTTAATTCATATTTTATATAAGAGAAATAAAAAGAACTACAGTGCCATGATTGCTCACTACTCATAGGTAAAACTGCAATCAATATTGAAATGAACTACTCAAATTACTTTGTGCTAGTTACAATGTGATTTTACCCAGAATTTTTGTCATCCTCTTTTGGAGAAGATGTGTTATTAAATTGAAGACCCCCATACTCTGGAGACCCTTCCTCAAGTCTCAGGAAATCACAACCACCGAAGAATCATAAGAAAACATACCTGGATGCAATCAGCAGAGGTTTATTGGGGAGTTGGCTAACCAAGGTCAAAACTGCTTGTCCATGCAGAAACAGAATTTTGACAAAAGGCCAGCAAGCTGGGGGGGTTCTTTTATAGGGAAAGGGAGGAATTTTCTCGTGGTTACACATGATTGGTTGTATTTTCTCACGGTTACACATGATTGGTTGCTTTACAATGTTTGAACACCAACAGGTTGTAACACTGGAAAGACGGGGGTGGTGGTGGGGGGGGGGGACGACCCAGAATAGTGGAACATTTTAGAGGAACCTACCCTAAATGATCATTACCAACTATTTCAGGTAAACTATTTTTCACTTCTTCCGGCTATAGCCCCACCTAGATGGCTTGCTTCTTTCTCTGTAGTCAAGATGTGGTCAAGAATGTGTCTTCCTGCCTTGGGCTTTTTTCATTCACAGGTGGGGTTTATTCCCTGAGGCTTGAGGAATGTAATCCAGTAATTGTCCTCTGATTCAGGGATAATGTCCTCCACCCAGAATGTGTCCTGGGGCAGTGAAGGTCTGGAACCTGCACTTTTTCTGCCCAGGTCTAAGGGCAAAGAAAAAGTCTACATATTTCATAAAATGGTCTTTATAATTTTTCACTCTACAAAATCTTTTTGAGGTTTTTTGTTTGGTTGTTTTTTTTTTGTATTTTAGTAGTAGTGATTTTGCATATTGTATGAGACATCCTCCTGTTTACTGTATATATTATATACCTTACCACATCTGCACCTAAATTCTAGTTTTATTATATGCAATAAAGTGTTGAAAAATAAGTAATTTGAAAGAATGACTGAGAATTCTACAGAGGTTTTTATTCATCCGCTGTTGCTTGGGGTACTGTACATCATCACATCTCAATGGTTACATTTAAGATCTTGAAATAATAAAATAAAGGTTGTTTAATAATACTGTAAATACCATAAATCTTTCTGGGAATCTTATCAAATAGAAATACATCAGATACATGTTTAGAATTCAGAAGAATACCTGGAAGACAGTTTGGTGATAAACAAGGAAGCATTCCATAAATGCCAGGCAATCCTGAGTGGCACAGAAAGTTTCAGGCCAGCAATGATGACCTACTAAGACACGGTCTCCAAAACACAGAAGCAAAACTGAGAAAATTATTTGGAATTTATCCATTGGAATTGATTCTATATGATCTCCACTTCTGAGCTATTAGCCATTTAAAATATTTCTTGATGCAGTAAAACTAAGAGTATTTCAATAGGAATATGTGATAAACTTCAGGACTGCTTAGGCAAATAGAATATTTTCAAAGCATCAGCATAAGCATGGATTTAGTTATGTATTCCTCTCTAAGAGCATAGACCACTTTAATTTAATCTGAAAACTTAATTTTATGTGCTCAGGAAACACATTTTTTTTTTTTTGTTCTATGAAACCTTGGTCATATATATATATATATATATATATATATATATATATATACAGATGATATGATGTCATGTATTTATATGGTTTGTTAACAATCACATAAATATTTGCAAGTGCATTCAAAATTTAATACTATCTTTTAAAATAAATTTTAACACAAACAGAATAATTCCAGAATTTAAATTTTACCTTTTATAATATTTTTCTAAAATTGTGTACACTTAGTCTTTCTAATAGTCTAGACTTTATAGTATTTTCAACTATTATTTGTACTCTTACAGAGCACATAGTCATATGCACAGAAAAATCACTTAATTGTCCAGATTAAACACTCCTCAAAAGCTAGCAAGCCACTGCATGATATAATGTTCAGTAAGATTCTTACTGATCTGCAAATTCAGATATGTTCTAGATAGAGTCTCTCAAGTATATAAATTATTGAAAAAATAAGTGTCATAGGAAGAAAGTAGTAACTCAGCTTTATTTTCTGAATATGAAGTAAATTAAAGAAAATTTTGATAATTAAACATAACATGACCCTCCCACCTCCATCAAAACTGCAACTGCTACTCTAGGACACAAGCAGAATAGTATCATTTATTGAATTAGAATAAAGAAATCTATGTTGCTGTAAAATAAATGAGAAGCATCAAAGGGTTAATATATCCTCCATTGTTTCTTGTGGAAGTATCTAATATAGATAGTGAGGGTTTTGTTTCAAGATTTCTATATATCCTCAGTCTGTTGCATTGTGATTCAACGAACTTCAGGAATGACTAATGTGGCCACAGGTAATAGAAAGAAAGTGAGAGGTTTTCTAAGAGGATGTGTACAGAAATTTCTAGAAGCATGTCTTTTTCTCACCATAGTTTATTGGCCAGCATGCAGTCATATGACTTGATGGCAGTAGCCTGACAAGTCAAATTGTTTCTGATAGTACAAAAAGAAAATGACATAGATGTTCTAATACAAAAATTTGCCATTGTTTCTGCAGGTGAGATGGCTCTTGCTGTCAAGATGAAGAACCTTTGTTCATTTCTAGTGTACACAGGCTTGCAGTGAACTAATGATTGCTCCATGAGTAGAAAGAAAGGTTTATTGAACTTTTAAGACTATGTTTGATCTAAAGAGAGAAGGTCAAAAATTGTGGAAAAAGAAAACAGATTTTACAGGTCAACAGGGCAGGGATAAAGGAAATCCCTGGACATTGAGGAGCTTCATTTCAGACCCCCAATTATGCACAAACCACATGCAAACATCCATTTCACAGGGAGATCCTTTTGTTAAGCAAAAAAAGCAGCTGCTTTCTGTCTCAGGCAGAAAAACAACAGCAAATGACCTTGCCAATGGATTTTTTAAGAGGAGGAAAAAATAGGGGAGGGGCATGTGTTAGAATGGCTAGAATGTAGTGATATATTTTAATTACACATAGACTCATGAACTGAATACTTAATTCTAAGCAGGTAGTACTAATTTGGGAGGTTCTATAACTTAAAGATGTGGAGCCTAGTTTAATGAAGTACATAACTGTCAATGTAGCTTTGAAGGTTGTCCCTGGACCCCTATCCCTTCCTTAGTCTCTTTCTAGTGATCCCTGAAGTGGAGCCCCACTGCCTCACACTGTGACTTACCATAGTGCTCTATATAACAGGGACCCAGAATCCGTGCAACTAAAGACTGCAGGCTGAAATATCTAAATGCATGAAGCAAAAAATAAAAAAATAAATCTTATTCAAACTGACATCTTTCCTCAGGTACTTTTTCACAATGACCCAAAAATAACATAAAAAAGCTATGGGGTGGAAAGATACCTCACTGAGAAAAGGAGTATAACACCAAAATGAAGGATGAGAGCTGGCTCTCCAGGATGCAGACCACTGAAGAACAGAGCTCACTCCCTATGTTGTTCTTCTACCTCCACACACTTCATGATGAAAATAAACCTGACATGTTTGCTTGTTTATATGGTTGGTTATTTTCAACATGTTAGAGCTAAGACTTTATCTTGAATTTCATGGGAAATTTGAACTTCAATATTTGAGCATTGTTGGGCTCTTTAAACTTTTTTGTTAATTGAAAATAAAAATGGAGGTGGACTATTGATCTGACTTTGGATCTGGTTTGCATGGGGGAATCTGAGAAATGCTGAAGAAGCAGGCTACACGAAGCCCAGGATGGTACAATTAGAATTTCTTGGGTGATCCAAGCAACAGCTCAGAAACTAGAATGCTGACAGAAATGCAGGGAAATGAAGCCTGGCTCATGGAGTTACACATGAGAGAAAGAACTCCATTGGAAATTATCTAGAGGCCATAAATGTTCATTTCTGCTAAATAATGTGCCTGCATTATGTCCAGACCTTAAGACTTTGAAGGAAAATGGATTTAAAGGTCACATGAAGTAATCAGGTGGGTTAAATTTCCAAGCAGTCCAAAATTCAACTTGCAGTATGTTTTTCATTAATTCTTAATGTAGATATGTGGTGAGAATCATGAAAAATAATAAGAATGGAAGACCTTTTTTAAAAATGCATACATGAGTCCTAAAAGCTTTTATAAAGTTGAAGCTAGGTAAGTTTTGGCTTCTGAAAAACTTAACACTACTAAAAATAAGTCAAGGAGATTGCATTGGGCAAAGAGAAGGGATGCCTTGAGGGCATTTCACATACTATCTAGACCCCACTTGGCTATGGCCAGAGGTTACTAAAGAGTAAATTCCTAACAGACTTTCCCCGATAAAGGCTTGTCAACACAGGGCTACCTAGCAAAATATTTTGTTTCAAGACCCATTTAATTATTTTCAATTATAAAGGTACACAGAAATATGCAAAAATAAATAAATAAAAATATTCATGGTTCAAGGTACTCCATTACTATACAACTTCATTTCAGACATTGGGCCAAGCATATACAAACCATCACACACCACTCCCTGGCCCCCATAGGCTTGTTCAAACACATGAGTCTATGGAGGCCATTTCTAGCCATAGCATAATTAAAAACAACAACAACAACAACAAAAACCCAACATTTATTCCAACTTCAAAAGTCCCCTGGGTCTTGAAACAAAAATTATTATTCTGAGGCAGAAAAACTTCTACAGAGATGTGTTTCTGAAGCAAAATTCAGGACAAGTTGAAAAGGGTTAGTAATTAAAGTCTGGGATCCAGGCCAGGGTTAAAAAGGAAAAAAAAAAAAAAAAAGATTGATTATTATTAAAATTCATATGAGGCACATGGATGATATTTTGCTCCAAAGGTTTAGTATTGTATCTATTGAATAACCCAGCCTTTCCCCAAAATATTTCTCCCCTTTTCCTCTTAAAAATCTGTTATGTATAAGCCATTGTAATGTCGCAATTGAATCATGATAACGGATACTAGGGGAACAATGAATACAGAGATAAAACCTTAGAACATAAAAAGCAAACAGTTAATGTAGCATTCATTAAAGAGACCAAACTGCCATTTGTGACCATTTATACTCTGAGTGCTATAATTTTCAAAATAGAAAAAATCGAAGTTATAGTACCTAACATCCAATGAGTTGTATCATTTAATAATGCAGAACTTAACTCTAAAAGACAATAGATGAAATAGAGATGATAGATAGAAGATAGGTAGATGTAGCCATGAATTGTCAATCCACTCTGAGCTACCAGCAGGTGACCTAAAATGAAAACACACACACACACACGCACACACACGCACACACACACTTTATATTTTAATATGCCTTGACTAGCTCAATTGTTGGGCACCTCCAAACGTCCTGGCAACTAGCACACACTCCCCTCTGGTATTCCTGTGTTAACACTTTCTACATCTATATATTATCTTTGCTACACTGTTTGTTTCCCTCTGAGCAGCCTCCCTTGGGGTCACTTTCCCTTTGCACCTACATCACTGGATTATTTCTCTCCTACAGCTCTTAAATCTGATCTCTCTTTCCACTTTATGGCGATTCTGTTTCTTCTGTCCTCTGTGTTTCTAGCCTGAGAATTCTAAAAATCCTCTTTCACCCTGCCCTGCCATTGGGCATTGGTTCTTTATTGATCAATCAAAATCTAATTAGGGACAGGGACCCTCAACATCTGGGCATGCAGATTTTCATGTGATTTTGAGAGCCAAATTAAGACAAAGCATTAGAACCAATTCCAAACAAATAGATTAGTTAGACAGATGGACAGACAGACATACTGATAATAAATAAATAGATGAAAATACACAGAAACATACATACATACCTACATTTATGAATGATAGATGAGAGTGTCATAAAGAGAAGCTGAGGCCCATATTCCATTTATCTGTAACAGGCTAAAGTATTATAAAAATAAATTTTACAAAACAGAAGTAGAATATCATGAAGAAATAAATGAACCATTTATTATGTAAATCAATTTTCTATCAAAGCCAAGTGGCCAAATTTTGTACCAGTAAAATTTTAATAAAATTATTATACAATCAATTTTCCTCAAAAGCATTTATTTGGTTAGAAATGACCTATCAAAGGTTTTTTAGGTATCAGAGAAGGTTAATCTGACAAATAAGAGACACTTTTTTTATATAAAAAGAGAACATAGGCTGGAGAAAGGGCTTGAAGGTTATCAGTACAAACTGCTCTTACACAGGAGTGCAGCTCACTAACACCTATAATTTTATCACAGAGGATCTAATGCCTTTTTATGGCTTCAGCAGACACTGCTCTCATGTGCACAAACCTGCACACAGATACACAAACACTCATAGTTAAAATTTTAAAAATATATAAAAAGTGTCAAATTCCTCAAAAGTCTGCCCTATAAAACTCAAATCACCTAGTGATCTCCTTATTATACATTAATTTTCTGTTATAGTTACAGGAAAGTAAAAATGTAGTTTGTTAATACCACCAATTATATTATATTATATTATATTATATTATATTATATTATATTATATTTTATAATTATAACCCACATTGCAATAGAATGCCATCATAAGCATTCACAAGCAGATGTAACATGGAAGCATCCCACAATGTCAGGCTTCAGCTTTCTTCACCTTACATGGGAACTGCCACCATCATTCCAACAGCTGTAATTAATGCCAATAATCATATACACATCACAATGCCTGCTGCCTCTTCACCTACCTGCTGATCATCCTGTGTTCTGTCTTGCTGTTTTGTTAGCCTGATAAGTGTATTGCCCTCCAGATATCCTGCCCACCTGTTCATAATTTATTTCCATCATTTCATCCTTGAATATTTGAAATAAAAGAAATCTCTGAAAATGATCACATATAAACCTAGGCTTATAATATTGCACACGCTTTGGCTAGTTTGTCCTAATTCCTTATTGATAGCCTTCAGTTCTTTGCTTTATTTGAAAAAAAAAAAAAAACACCCTTTTCTCTTGTGTTTAAAACCTAATTGTTCTTACTAATGTCCTTTGTAAAGTATTTCAAGAATATATTCTCCAGATAGGAAGCAGCTTTTTTTCTGCAAATGCTTCTGGGACTAAGAACAAGAAAAATGTAGCAGGTGCACTGAGGGCCAATTAAAAATCAAATCTGCACTAACTGATGGGTAATCTGCAGTCAAGTCACTAGTGACAACACCAGATGCCTGGGGAAAATTGACATTGACCAGATCTGTTTATGGCTGGAGGGCTTTGATTCATGTGCACCAGGCAGCTGCTGTAAAGGTGAATGCCTTGTGCTCTCATTTTCTGCTTTTATGAGTTTGTTTTGTGGTAGCACTCTAAGCACTGCCTTTTTTCCCCCATCCAGGCTTGTAATAGGTCAGCTGTTAGAATTTTTAAATAGCCCTACCAGCTTTCATCATTTTCCAGAGGCCTGAATTTGCAAGTAGATAACTGCTGCATTTGTGTTAATCACAGCGTGAATTACTCAGTGGTTTGGTTACAGTTAATGGATGCACGTTTACCTAAAAGATGGACGAGGCGAATTAGAAGAACATGAGCCTTTGACCTATTCTGCCCATCTATAAAAGTTAATTCCAATACCAGTTGCTTTTCATATTTGAAGTTGACTCTTTAAAAAAAAAAAAAACGTTTTTGTTTATTTTACATATATGAGTGCTCTGTTTTCCTGCACATCAGAAGAGGGAATCAGATTCCATTGCAGAGTTGTGAGCCACCACGTGGTTGTTTGGATTTAAACTCGGGACCTCTAGAAGAATAGCCAGTGCTTTTAACTGCTGAGCCATCTCTCCAGTCCCCTTCCTTGTTTCCTTCCTTTCTTTTTATTTTTTCTTAAAGATTTATTTACTTATTTCATATATGTGAGTACACTGTTGCTGTCTTCAGACACACCAGAAAAGGACATCGGGTCCCATTACAGATGGTTGTGAGCTACCATGTGGTTGCTGGGAATTGAACTCAGGACCTCTGGAAGAGCAGTGAGTGCTCTTAACCTTTGAGATATCTCTCCAGCCCTGAAGGTGACTCTTACACACTTTATCTTTTACATAGGCCATTGCCTACACACAGCAACATAGACTATTACTTACTGGTGACAAAACAGGTACTGCAATATTTATTTTTAATAAATGCCCATATTAATGTTATAATAAATCCCCTCAAAGTTTAATTCCTTCTGTTGTATTAAACATAGTCTCATGTTTCTCTGTCATGTGTTACATCTCTGTACTTGATGTAGTGTCCAGGTGGTATAAAAATATAGAATGCTACAGTAAGTATGTTGAAATGTTCAATACAGCTTTTAATGAACAGTAAAGTAAAAATTATAATGGAGCATAACTGAAATGTTAACTCTAACTATAAATTCAAAACTTAGTCATCTATTTTTGTTTGGATGGGATGAAGGTACGGCAAGCAGCTCAGGAAATGTTTATCTCTTCTAGTCATTCAGAAGTCCATTAAATGCAACCAATTCAGAATTGTGTAGATCATTACAAAACATTACATAACTTACAAAACACATCTTGAAATTCTACTCTCACATAATCTTCTATAATCCTATACAGCTCATGGGAATCTCAATTTTAATAAGAAGCATATGCACCAGCATGAGATTTTCCCAATGTGAAGAGCCCATTTTTCTAAATTTGTATAACTTTGAGATTTTGATTTTTGTAACTCCCACAGCCCCACATCATCTAATTTCTAGACCAGGTTAGCCTGCCACTAACAATGCACCACTTTAATACTGTTTCTAAAGTCTCACCATCGTATCTAAAAGGATTTTGCTTAGTTAGAAACATTACACTGATAATCTCCTCAATGATGAATATACAATAACTAGAAATGCAGGAACATACCCTTTCTTATTTTCTGAAGCTTTCTCCAATTTTATACAGCTTACAAGAATATGTCTAATTTTTTTGTGTATCATAAATCCAAAAAGCATCATATTTTCTCTTGTCTTTTTCCCTTGTTCTTTTCATATATATTACAGACATACGTATATATATTATGTATGTATATTCTCCTCACCATGGGCTGCTGTCAAAGTCTCATTACTTCTGTCTCAAGCATTGCAGTTCTGGAATTAGAGGTGGACATCCAACATAAGACCTATCGTTGTACATTATACACTCCACTAATCCTAGTCATTCCTGAAAGCTTTAACTTTTACTATACTAATACCTCAATGATACAGTACTGTTCTTAGTATGTGTTCAGTACTCATTGCCATGCTCTTTCTGTCAGAGTCCCTCCACATAGGCTCCCATTAATACTCACAGATACTTGTTTTCCTTCAGGTTACAACTCTGTTGTTCAGAATGTCTGATTTCTATAACTACTTTTATGAAAGTATTTTTATTCTTACTATTAGAAATATAATCATATTCATTTTATGAATAATAATAAAAATAATTCATTTTAATAATAAAAAAATAATAATAAATAATTCACTTTTATAAATAATAAATTAATTAATTAATAGAATTTCTTCATTTGATAATTGATTTAATTTTCACAAAGTAATAATAGGATCTACTTTATAAACCTATTAAAATGTGAGGGCACACAATCCCAGCTATAGAGGAGTGTACACTCAATGATATTTTAGACAAAAAGATACATGTGTTTTATAAGCATTTATTTTATGTAATAACTTGTGCTTTAGATTTCTGGGCAATGTTTTAATAATGAGCACGGATTCTGAAATTGTCTTCTCTTCGTCTCTTTTGTACCTTTTATTTCACTGTTTCCATTCATTCTTATTTGAAATAATAAATTAAGTTAACTAAAGAGGGCACCATTAGCAAAATTTCAAGACATAGATGAGTTTTATAAAGCTTTTTGTATGCAATGCCCCCCAAAGTCTGTAAGAGATGTTCTCACAAACTGATACTTTACTACATCTCATCATGAAATACTGCCCCGAGAAGTGAGACCATGAAGGCACAGGCTATACATGCTGGAGGTGTAAAAATCTAGTGTCAGCTTCTCAGTACTGTTTTATAAGTAGTTGCAAACATTTACGGAATATTTACTTTTTAAAAAATTGTTTACCACCCCCCTCCCCCATGGGGCTGTAGTTCCTGCATGGGCATGGGTCCTGTTGGGCTGAGTTGTGGGTCCCTCATGTCTGCCACCCCGGGCGGCTGGAGCCATGGCTCAGAAGGCAGAAGTGCAGGAATTTGACTGAGTTCACTCCACCTAGCACCAGGTGGGCTATGGGAAGCCACAGTGCTCCACTCCAGGCATGGAGAGATCCTAGTCTGTGATCCCGTGTGGGACACCAGGGGCATATGGGCTAGACCAGCCTGCAGCTTAAAGGAGCAAGGCGGGAGAAGCTCTGGTGATGCCTTGTGGGGTGGATGAGACTCTGGGTCGAGGCAACTCACTTGCCTGGGTCACAGCTGGCTTTGCTAACTTGCTTCCATTGGTGGGCTCTGTAGCTGGAACACAGAGAGGTCCTCGGGTGGGAGATTAGGCGGTGGCTTGGTAGTTGAAGGCTTTCTCCACAGTCCCCCATGGCAGGTTCCAAAGACAAGAAGTAATCCATGGTTTTAAAAGGTTTATTTTCATGGCAGAAAGCGGATGAAGCTGTACTCTTGTTTTCTCCGCACGGGCCTGAAGTTAAATACCTTTTTCAAGTAAGAGGGTCTGGAAAGGAAATTGGCTATGCCCTATGGCCTTTAGGTATCTCATTAATATGAAGATCTCTTGAGGCTTTGCAGCCTGTAGTCATGCCCTCTACCTGTGCTATGTGACCAAAAGCCACAAACCTTTCTTTGGGAGGGGCTGTGTATGGTTGATGCTAAGTGAAAGGAACCAAGGCCAACCAGCAAGGCCAAACACCTACCGTTCCTTTACGGTCTCCAGAGTTTGAGGCCTGCACTTGATCAGGTACCCAGCTGCCTCTCACAGCCCATGGCCCCACACCCCTCAATGTCATTGTCAGAATAATCTGGATAAGGCTGTCATAATATACATCAAAATGTGTCTATCTTGTTCATTGTGCTAGGATGTTACATTTTAACAAATACATTTCTTTGGTTTTCCTTTCTCCTGATTGTCTATCCATATTAGTTCTCTCCTTGGTGTTCTTCTGTCTTCCTACCATAAACCCTCTCCTTTCCTCAAGATCAGAATAAGCAATGAAATAGCTTAGCAGCAGGAATAACAATATCATTTACAACATCCAGGTTTTTCAGAATTACATTCAAATATTTAACTATTTTACACCTATTTATTTTGGTATAGTCTTGAGTGTGCTGTGATGTGGGCATGGAGGTCAGTGAACAACTTGTAGCAGTTGGTTCTTTCCTTATATCATGTGGGGGTCAGAGAGTATGCCTAATGACCAGTGTTCATGGCACGAATCGTTAGACTTTGTGTCATCTCACAGGCCTATAATTACTTTGAAAACTATGTTCATAATCACATGTTAAATTATACTGAAGTTAGTACATTTTCTTATCACAGAAAATTTTGGTGAGAAAAGACAGTGTGAGAGGAAAACCAAAATATGGTCTCAGCTTTAGAAAGATATTAATTTGTTGTTATCATGGTTACACACACACACACACACACACACACACTGCATAAAATATTTTAGAAATGTTTGATAAGATTTTAAGTTTATTGTCTCCCCATCTTGAACTTAGTCTTCTTTGTCTATTTGACTCTTCTGTCCTCCTTTTGCAACATACAATTCTTAGTTCCTCATTCTGGTTACAGAAGGTGAAAACCAAGGCCCTTTCTTTTTTAATCAAAGCAAGCTTCAGCCTGGAAAACTCGTGATGTATTATTTGAGATGCTATCCCACCCTCACCCCCAGGACTATAGACTCTGTGGCCTAGGGGGAGAGTGCTGTTAATTGAGAATGACCAAAAACTACTGCCAATTTGATCCAGCAAGTCCAAGAACTTGGAAAGAGCTAAAAAGGCTATTCTCCTTTGTATTGATCCTTCTATGAAGCACATTTACAGGTCGCCAGCAGTTTTTCCTTCTCTTGTTTAAAATCAGATGTAATTTACTGTTGACAAACAGCAGTGTAAGGTCTGTTCGATTGGAGGTCACTTCTCTCCACTCTCCACTTTGATCCTATATTGAACACACAACAAATGCTCAGTTATTTTTAGCTGACTCAGATTGTACCAGCTTTCCTTGGGGACTTTCGGCTTTACCTGGAACTCCATTTAATAACTACCTGTAAATAACAAAATACAGCTGCAACCCAAAAGCCATTCAAAGATAGCAGTTTCTATTATGTTCTTTTAAAAATGAGAACACAGGTATTAAAAATTCAGGGAATTAATGTAGTGTTTAGGATTATTTACTTAAATATCTCTTTTATTAGGATGGAAAGCTTAGAAATTAAATGAAGAAATTAAATAAAAGGAACAATGTAGGGTGTTATATAATCTTCATATAAGACACAATTTAGAAGTGAAAACAGGTTAGTAAAGAAAAAGGACCATGTAGTAAAATTAGCAAGCAAATAAAGATAATGCTGTCCTCATAGTCTTCATGAGGAAAGACAAACTTGTCCTGATTACAATAAGGCAGAGATGGTTTGTTGGACAAGAAGACTCTTGAATATTGAGTCTTTAATGATAATTAGACAAATGTCACTTGCTGGGAAAGAAAACAATATGGGGTGCTTCATGTGAATCAAGGTTTGTCTTTAGGAGTAGAGACCAGATAAACCCAGGCAGCATATAAAGTGCTCAGTGTAATTCACTGAAGGAAAACCTACAAAAGTCCAGGCAGAAAAAAAAAATTGAAAGTGTATTTAGAGAACACACTGCAAAAGTAATAATATGCGTTAAGAAAGAGATTGTAGTTCATCTTGAAAGCTGAGGAGACACATATAATATGTTACTAGATAGTAATAACAGCCAGCTATCTCAAAAGCTTATATGAACAACATTCTTTTAAGTGACTCCCATTTATTATCTCATTTAATCCTCATATTAACCTTATGAAGCAGGCACAATCATGATTTTTATTTTATGGAGAAGTGAACCAAGACTTGGAAAGGTGAAGTAATTAACTTGTCAAGGCCTCAGAGGTAATAAGTGCAAGAGCTCATATCAGAAACCTTTAGTCCAGAGCCTGCACATTATTAATCCCTCCTTGTTTCCAAAGATGAATATAACATATCAAATTTTTCTTTAATAAACATCACATAGGTGACAATAGAGATCAGATATTGATTAAGGGCATTTAGTGTCTTGATTCTGGTATTAGAGGGAGTCAGTTAGTACAAACTGATATAATGTAAATGCTAAATAATGAAGACATAAAATGGAGAAATGATTACAGTAAGAGATAATATAGAGAGTATTGAGAAATGTGACAGTTGATTGAATATCTAATCCTCTACTAAATACCTCTGTTGAAGTTGTAACTCATATCTTGACTCTTTGAAGACTGATCCTGTGAAGAGGGTACAGAGGCTTAATTGGTGATAAGACAGAGCCATAACCTTTCAAGGCTGATGACCTTTTAAGAGGAAAAAGAGACCTTGTTCACTGACTCTGGGCTCCTTCCCTAACATGGCATGAGGACACAACAAGAACCTGCAATCTGCAGCTAGAATGAGAGTTACCATGGGAACTGGGTCAGACTTTATCTTGATCTTGGAGCTCCCAATCCTATAGAATGTGGCCAAATGCATTTCTATTACTTCAGCCACGAGGTGCGGAATGTTTACTATGATAGCAAAACAATTAATACATCAATTAATTTTTACCTGTAAAAGATCAGAGACATCAGAGTTTCTAGGTTTCCAGGTGGAGTATTTGCATGTCCTATAGTATGAACTGCAAGAGGAGGTAAATGTATTAAATAAGCAGTCTTATTCATGGAGATTTCTGATAACACAAGACGGCTCTGGAGACATCTCATTAGACAGTTTTCTGATGGAAAAATACAAATATGTGAATTGGGAAGATAAATTTTGCATTCTTGTGACTTGGTTGCATATATGTGTCTTTTTAATGGTGCAAGATAGTATATATTTGGCACACACACTTGACATACACCCAGACACACACATCTTTCTTTACAATGTGTTCAGAGATGTCAGAAAGAAGTATAAAAAATTTATAAAACAATTTCCAGTTTCTATTGGATAAATATAACAAATGCTTAATTCAAACTCATTTACCATAATTCAGATGAGGATTTTAATAGTTTAGTAAATTTTCTACCCACTTTATCAACTTTTTACATATAATCATGGACTTAGGGATAGAATGTCCTCATATTTTTCACTGATGTCATCAAATTATAGTAATTTACCTAATATTCTATTCCTATGTTTCATCTTTCTTACTTCCATTCCACAAATATTATATCATCAATATATCATGAAGCAATGTGACCTTGATGGCACACCAACTTCTGACTATATAGAAAATAGCAGTTGAGACTCACATCTTCATGGTTTGACTTCCCCAGTGTTGCTCTCATTGAGGAGTTCCAGCAAGAAGTTAAACTCTTTGTCAATGTTCCCATATTTAATTCATCCATTTTTTACACTGCCTTTATAACTTTCTGAGAAGCAAACCTCTACATAATCTAGCATTAATATTTGTGAGATTTTTGTTTGTTGTGTTGATGAAATAGATTATTTCCAGCTTTGCCTTCAAACTTATGTCACAGCTTTGGAGTAAATATTAACATTTATATGGTTTTTTTCCTTGTACTTACTTTTCAAAATTTTAGGAATAATCATGGCCAAAAACAATTTAATTTTTTATGAAAACAAGAACCTGAGGGGATGGATGATATGGATTCATAGTGCTTCAAGACAGCAGGACTGACCTCCCCTACAGATAGAGCTACAAAGGCTTCTGAAAAGGCAGTAAGTCACAGCAGGCATCTTGTTAGTGTTGGCAGAAGCTCTAGAGTCTCTTGGGTTCATGTTAATTTGGAAAGTCTCGAGATGAGATCCCAAGGGCCTGGAAAATTGTCAGATATCAATAGAAACTGTGTATTGTCACCCAAACTGCACAGATTAGTCCAAGTACAATGGTATATGCCTATAATCCCAGCCATTGATAAAATGAAAGCAAAGATGCCTGGGAGTTAAAGACTTCCTTCAGCTATAGAGTGTGAGAACTTGTCTAAGAAAATAAAATATAATAAATAAAATAAATAAATGAGAAAGTAAAAGAATAAATAAACAATAAGTTAATATAATGAATGAAGACAGGTTATTACCACTGTTTTGTTTCAATGGAGGGAAATAATATCAAAAGCTTCCATGAAGTTAAAGGAGAAGAAACATGAAAAATGTTTATTGGTGTAATTAACAAAAAAACATGCAGAAATCCTTGTTAAATGTGAAAGATGTTTAGGATTGAAAGTGTCAAGCAGGTGATAAAATAGAAGAAACATGAAAGAATTTTAAGAAGCTTTTAGGAAAGGGGGAAAAAAGACTTCGCCATAGCAATGCAGAACATAGATCGTTCTCTCTCTGCTTCAAATATAACAGTGAATATAATAATAATAAATATCAATAAAGGAGTTGCAAGTTTAAGTAATATGAGAATGCTTCACAGATGAAATACACAGGATAAAGCTGGAATTCAGACAAACACTACTCATCTTTTTGATGTTGATGTGTTATTGTTATGACTCCTCTTGGTAGTAATGAACATTTAGAACTCTTAAAGAGAGCTGAAATTTCGCTATTGTAACTCAGCACTAGGTAATCATTCATAAAAGTAAAGCTCATGGTCTGGGAAACAGCTCGCTGTATAGGGTCATTTAATGAAAATTTGAGGTCCTAATTGAAAATCTCCAACAACTAGTACAAAAGCCAGTAGTATGCATATGTGTATCTGAAATTCCAGCACTGGAGAAGACAGAGGACAGGAGGATCCCTGAGGTTTGCTGGCTGCCATCATACCTCCATGTTCAGTAGCTGTCTCAAAGAAATAAGATGGAGAAAGCTAAAGCAGCACACCTGACTTTCTCCTTTGGCTTCATGTGTGTGCGCAGGTGTATGTACCCTTATACAAAGGTGTGCATAGACATTACATACACTCTTAATGAATATCATCCCAAATTCTTAAGACATATCTATTAAATAAATCCTTTTTGAAGTTGAATTTTTATTCATCTTGTTATGAAGCCTTTTAGCATCACACATATGTATGATTTTATATGAACCACACAATGTTTTACATATAAAACAGGCTCAATACTGTAACCATGATGGTTAATAAATAGCATTTACAAATGTTAATCGTTAACAATTGCAAAGACTATTTCATATATGTACAGTCCAGACTACATAAAGATTGATAGGACCATCTAATATGCTTTGTTAGGGACACTACCAACATCTTTTGACAAAGATAGATTTCGATAAAATCTCAGACACAGGTAGAAGTAAAAAGCAAAATTATAGATCAAATTTTGAATGAATAAGAACACAGGACTTATCAAAAAATATTTGAGTATCATAATTAAATAATACATGAAAAAAGTCAAGGACAACAAATCTACCACATCACTGATGATTTCCCTGGAGTGATTCACGAACAACGCACACAACTCTATTTAAGAAATATATCACAAGATCATTTCAGTGGCCAACTATCTCTTCATAATAAAAAATTCTGAAGAAATTAGGAATTAGAGAAATGTTTCTCAAAATAATAAAACAATACCTAATAAAACCATATCCAGTGTAACACAAATGAAGGAAAAATTGATGACATTTCTACTAAAGCCAAGAAAAAAAGAACAAGCATGATAACTATACTCATTCATTCAATATGATACTTAAAATAACCAGAGACAGAAGAGAAGGTGAGAAAATAAAAAAAACAAAATCAGGAAAGAAGTCAATTCTCCCTTTTGGCATGCAATAGTCTGATTTTGTCAAGAAACACTCAAAAGTAGGCTTAACTCACAGTCTGGTGACTGTGGATACCACTTTCCCAGGAAGAGCTCACATTTGAGTGGAAAGTCTACAAATAAGGTCAACCAGTGCAGCAAACTACTCAACAAAACTAAGTAAGCAGTATTGAATATGACTATGAACTACTTCAAGGGAACATGTGGTCCGTCATGAGCTCTGTTTGAGAACTTAATGCAAAGTTTAACAAATTTTGATAAATGGTGACTCAGAATCGAGAATTCAAACCCAAGTGGATGGTAAAAACATCATGAAATGTATAAACATATGCAATGAAATGTGAAAATAAAATTTGAAAGCAGCGTTGAAACAATAACAAAATTCTTGGTCAGCAAAAACCACCAACAATTTGTTAAATTTAGTCATAATAAAATATTAAGTCCCTGCAGGGGCAGGGTGACCAAAAATAAAGGCATGCAAGGGCGTGCCCAGACAAATCCAAATAAGCCCAAGTGAGTAATGGGCTATCTGGTGTTTACTTCTCTCTCCCTCCCTTTTCTGGGAGGTCCGAGTTTCTACAAGTTCTGCCAGTTCTGCAAGTTGCTGATGTTTGAAATATCCAATCATGTGTAGCCACACGAAAGTACAACCAATCATATGTAACCGCGCCAAATTTTCCCGCTCTCCCCAACCCCTACCGATAAATATCCCAAGTTCCCTGGGTCCTGGGTCGGAATCTCTATCTCCTGCATGAGATATGTTCCGGCCCGAGGGCCCTCGTCATTAAACCTCCTCTGCAATTGCATCAAGATGGTTTCTCGTGTATCCTTGGGTTCGTGCAGGTCCAGACTTGGGTGAGGGTCCCCTTTTGGGGTCTTTCAAAACATGTATAAGTATCTGCTACAATAGTAATCAAGTCTCAACATCTTACGTAATGAAAATGCTAAGCAGGAAACCGACACAGGAGTAACAGATAAAGAATCTTTTGTTTGGCACATATTGCAGTAGAGAAAATGTAAACGAAGTCCCTGGAAGCAAAAGACTTTTGAAAGTAGACTACCCAACCCGAAAACAAATCAAAACAAAGACACACACTGGTACCAAAGATAGGATGATAACACTGACAACACTCTCTTCCAGGAGACTTGGTAAGGATGATTTTTAAAGGGAAAATGGTAAACAACATGCAAAAGATTTTGAGGAATATTCCTTCATATGTCTTAATTACTGACAAACATATGGTTCATTTATAACATAAATTTGTCACCCTGAAGTCTGTTAATCTAAATTTTTCTAAGACACTTTTAACATATACAATAGCAAGGCAAAGCATAAAATGGCATTTTATGATGCGTTTAATAAAATATTTTCTCACAATCTATGTCAACACATCTCTGAGCATTAACTAAAGCACTGGCATGAGATATCTTGATTTTAATCTTCAGCCTGTCCTGCAGTGGCAACTGCATAAGTTTTTAAAATATAATTTCTTAAAAGAACCAACGAACTAAAAGGATTTAAAGGTTTCTGGAAATGTTGTAAATTTTATCAAATGATCTAGAAGAATTAAAAAATAGATATATTAAATCTTTTAAAGTATTTTGCAACTTTTATTTTGAAACATGGTATTTATTATGTAATTAGAAAATGTTTTGCATGTCATCTCAAAAACTCAACTCTGACCTCAAAGGAAGAAAAAGACAGTTTATTCTAGAGTCAGATATTAGTGACTGCAACATAGAAACACAAATTCATGTTCTTTCAAATTCTATGTTCCTACATGACAACAGTTTTATAAAGTTTTATACTAACATAATAAAGAAAATCATACACATGAAGGTATTTTATTTTCAAGTATACTGTTGGAAATATTGGGTAGACAGGTTCCCAAAGAGTGCAGTGATCTCAACTGTAGGACTCAGATACTATGTCACGTCATTCTTAATATTGATTTATACATTCAAAAGTACTTACCCAATAGTCCCAAGATGGTATGTCACAATCAGAGGAAAGTAGATACCAAGAGGATTAAAGATAGCCCAAGATACACAACTCAGGATTCATGAGTGTCACTTGGAAGGAGGAATAAAATGGTCATGGAAAGGACATGGAGGGAGGGAACCTGGTTGGGAGAAGGGATCAGATCAGAAGGGGGTGGGGGTATTTGATGTGGTTGTGGAGAGGGGCAGCAGGGATGGCAGAATGGCTATTAGAATGAATGGAAATCGGCCACTGACTGGAGGATGGCATCTCCAGGAAGAGAGGGAGACTTGGAATAGGGAAGGTACCCAAAAATCAATGGAAGGTGTCCTTACTTGTGACTCAAAGCATTGGGAATATGGAGCATAGGGAGGCTGCCTCCTGTGGACAGGCAGGAATCTCAGTGGAGTAAAAGGGACACCATCCCATCCAGAACACTTTTGACCCAAAAATTATCCAAGAAATGCAGGGATCAGGAATGGAGCAGAGGCTGAGGAGACAAACAACTAATAACCAGCCCAACTTGAGAAGCATCCTATAGGAAAGCACCAATCTCTGACACTATTAATGATACTCTGTTGTGCTTGCAGACAGGAGTCTGGTGTGGTTATCCTCTGAAAGACTGCCTCAGACAAATGCAGACACCCACGGCCCAACAGTGGATAGAGCTTGGGAGCTCTGATAGAAAAATAGGAGGAAGGACTGGAGCCTCTAAGGGAATAGTAACTCCATGGGAATAACAACATAATCAACTAACCTGGACCCTTGGAACTCCCAGAGTCTGAACCACCCACCAAAGAACATACATGGTCTAGATCCCTGCACATATGTAGCAAATATACAGGTTGCTCTTCATGTGGGTTCCTAAAACCTGGAGCTGGGGCTATCCCAAAACCTGTTGCCTGTATGTGGGATATATTCTAGCTGGGCTGCCTTGTCTAACCTAAGTGGGAGAGGATGTGCCTAGCTTCATGGAGACTTGATGTGCTAGGGTGGGGCTATACACAGGGAGTCCCCCAAAGACTCAGAGGAGAAGTGAAGGAGGATGGAGGAGAGATTGTGGGAAAAGATGAGTGTGGGGGACAGTAAGCAGTATGTAAAGTGACTAAGTAATAATAATAATAATAATAATAATAATAATAATAATAATAATAATAAACAGAAATAACAAAGATTACCCGAGAATGACTTAGACACTGGACCTGCAATATTACAGCCTGTCTACAACCATTAAAGTTTTATTCAATCAATCAGCCTTGTAAAAATGCAGTTCTTTCCAGGAACCTTATTCAAACAAAGAAGTCTCTTTATTCAGCTGTGTCCTAGTTACTCAGCTTTCAGACAAGAAAACATTTGTGATAGAAATGAATGAAGCATTTTCAGAGCATGGAGACAAAGCTCCAGTGCCTTTAGTTTACCTCAATAAATGCCCTATTACCCCAAACACAGCAATAGAAACCTTTCAGTTAGTTAACACAAGAAGGAAAAGAATGGTTGGGGTCTCTTAACACATGATGAGAACAAAGATGAAATTTCATTAACTGGACAGTAATTGGTTTTACTGATAACAAAAAAGAAAAGAAAAGGTTTTCTGTTTTAACTTTCACTTATATTCAAGAGAACCAAAAGGTTTTAATCAAAGTCTCTATTGGAGAACACACAAAACAGAATAATCTGTTTGGCTAACTCAGATCCTGGTGCTACTATAGAACACATCAGTATAATAGCAAAGGAGCATTGGTGCATGATGCCCTCTGCCTAACAGACTGTTGCTTTTAAGATGCACATTCTATTGCTTTTTACATTTGAAACACACACACTCACTCACACACACACACACACACACACATACACACACACTCACATACACACAGAAATGTTTTCATCTCAACGGATTTTAGGGTATGATATGATAGCAGGACATTTATAAAATTTTATAGTTATAGTCAGTTAAAGTAAACTTAGACTTTGAATATTCAAATCAGGACAGTCTAAATTTCTGGTGACATTTACAAGTGATCTATTTTTCAGAGAATTGTTTCTTCAATATTTTACACTGAAACAAGAATAATATTTAAGAATTACAGATGTCTAAACAACTGTAGAAACAAATACATGATTCTTCTTAGAATAAAACTTGGAACCACATCAGTTTCACTTTTATTTATAAATATAATTCAGTCATAAACTTTGGCATTTTTGTCAATAATCGAATCATGTAAATTTTCTAGTAGTTGAGAACATACTAGATATTTATTTATTTGGGATTTTGCTTGACATGGTGATGTGCACTTTGTAATTACAGGTTGTTTTCAACTGGAAAATTCTTATCAATTATTCCAAGAAATATGTCAGCCAGAAACTTCTTTTTAAAAATAGATTCTCTTCACAACTCATGATTAAATACAGATTAAGCATTACTTTTTATCCCATTGAACATGCTTTTATTTGTGGTCTATTTAGCTTAAGCTTTTCTGTTGTGATAAACTGAATACAACATATTCAGAATACCATTACCTATCATGTCTTTTGACTATATTTGGACAAACACGGACAAACACCTTCATAAGAAGGAGAATATTCTTTATTTGGCTCCAATCACCTAAAAACCAAGCAAATCACTTCATATTACAATGCCTGGCATTATAGAATGCTGATTTGCAATTGACTACGAAGAGAGTTTTAGGGGAAAAATGAGAGATTTTAAAATTGTTCAATTTTAAATAAAATTAAAAACATTATGATTAATCTGAGCAAAACCTAACACACGAGTATTGAAAAAAAAAAAGGAGCCCAAGAACCAAGAAAAGGCACATGAAACAGTGATCCATTTACCATTTATTGGCACACCAGAAGTCATAATACATACTCAGAGGCCCTGCTGCAGACCAGTCCAGGCTCTGTGCATACTGCCTCAATACCTATGAGTTCATATGAGCTTTAAGAATGTTGACTTAGAGGGCCTTGTTTTCTTATTGTTCGCCACCCCTCTCAGTCAAACACCTTTTCTGCCTTTCCTCCATGGGGTTTCCTGAGCTCTGAAGACAGGACTTTGATGAAGATCTTCCTGTTTAGGGCTGTGTGGCTGAAAGTCTTTCATTCTCTGTATAATGTCTAGCTGTGGATCTTTGCATTTGTTTCTAACTGCTGCGGAATGAAACCTTTCTGACTGTGACAGAGTAAGGCATTGAGTATAGCAAAATGCAATTATTGCTACAGTTTAATAATAATAATAATAATAATAACTTTTATTATCATCATGATCATCATCATAGTTATAACTTGTATAGCCTCAGATTCTTGGTCATCCAAGCAGAATTGGATATAGATTGCATCTCATGGAGTGGGAACTAAACCCCTTTACATATCCTTACATATCCATTGGTTTCCCTCGCACGTTTTGTGCCATCATTGTCCTAGCATAACTTCCAGACAGAAAAGAATTGTAGATCAAAAAGTTATTATTGACATATAAGTGAATTCATTTCATAGTTGCCTTTATACAACTAGGATGTTCTTTTTTCATCCATTTACCTGTGAATTTCATGTAATATTTTTAAATTGCTGATTAATAATCCATTGTGTAAATGTACCACATTTTCTTTATTCACTTTTCTCATTGAGGGACATGTAGGTTGTTTCTTAATTCTGGCTATTATGAATTGAACAGCAGTGAATATGCTCGAGAAAATTTCTTTTCTTTTTTCACATTTCTTTCTTTTTTATTGGATATTTTTTTATTTACACTTCAAATGTAATCCCCTTTCCCACTTTTCTCCCTGCAAACCTCCTCCCCCTGCTTCTATGAGGGCGTTCCCCCACCCACCCACTCCTGCCTTCTTACCCTCAAATTTCCCTAAACTGTGGCATCCAGCCTCCACAAGACCAAGGGCCTCCCCTCGCACTGATGTCACCCTCTGCTACATATGTGCCTGGCGCCATGGGTCTCTCCATGTGTACTCTTTGGTTGGTGGTTTAGTCTCTGGGACTTCTGGAGGGCTTGAGCAAATTTCTCTGTGATAGAATAAGTATCCTTTGGGCATATGTCCAGTAGGGTAAAGCTAGTTCTTAGGTTGATTCCCATCTTCCTAATCAACCACCCCATTGAAAACTTGTAGTAGCTATATAAGCCTACAGTCCCAACAGGAATGAATGGGTGTTCCTCTTACATCACATCTTCACTCACATGAGCTGTGATTTGTTTTATTGGTTTTAGCAACTCTTACAGGTCTTAAATGGAATTTCAAAATAGTTTTGATTTCAGTTTCTCAGTTGAATAAGAATATCGAATGCTTCTATAGAAATTTAGAAGTTTTAGAGTCATTAGAGTTTCTACTTGAATTGAGAATTCTTGGTTTTCTAGGGTATAAATGTACTACACCCCATTTTAAGCTGGATTATTTGTTTTCTTGATACTTGGTTTTAAAATTTTTTATATACTTTGCATATTACCACTCTATTGGCTGTGGAGTTGGTAAAAATCTTTTCCACTTCTATAGGTTGCTTCTTGATCCAAATGACAGTGTTCTTTGCCATGCCGTAGTTTTTCATTTTCATGAGATCCTGTTTATTAATTGTTGATATTAATATCTGCCCTAATTGTGTCATGTTCAGAGAGTCATTTCTTATGCTAACAGGTTCACGGCTATTCCCCAGTTTTATTCCCATGAGGGTTGGTGTATCCAGTTTCATATTGGTGTTTTTGATGCATTTGGAATTTAGTTTTGTGATGAGCATGATTGTATATGGATTCTTCTATACATAATCATAAAGTTTCACCAGGACTGTGTTGAAAATGCCATCATTTACCTAGTGTGTATTTCTGTCTTGATTATCAAAAGTCAAATGTCCTTATGGGTGTGGATTTATGGCTGTGTCTCTAATTTGATGCCATTGTTCAAGATTTCTGTTTTGTGCCGGTGTTTATTGTTAGAGCTTTGTAGTACACCTTGAAATTTTGAATTATGATATCTCCAGCAGTCCTTTCATTATTTGGGATTGTTTTATGTATGTCTTGGGTATTGTGTTTCCATATGAAACTGAAAATTGCCCTTCTATGAAGAACTTTGTTGGAATTTTGATGAGGATTGCATTGAATCTGTAGATTCCTTTCTGGTTGAATGACCATTTTTACTATATAAATTCTACCAATCCATGATCATAAGAGATCTTTAAATTTTCTAATAGCATCTTCAATTTCTTTCTTCAATGTCTGGAAATTCTTATCATATAAGATTTCATTCAGTAAGAAATATTTCAAAATATTGTATATTATTCAGGGGAAATTCTGAAAGATGCTATTTTCCCTATTTCTTTCTCAGTCTATTTCTATTTGTACATAGGAGGTTTACTGGGTTTTGTCAGTGAATTTTGTATCTAGCTAGTTTGCTGAAAATGTTTATCAGTTGTAGGAGATACTTGGTAGAATTTTTAGGGTCACTTATACAGATATTATATCATCTTCAAATAAAGATCCTTTGATTTCTTTCTTTCCAATTTGTATTCACCTGATATCCTGCATGGGTTATACTGTTCTGGCTACTTGTTCTAGGTACTAAATTCAATAGCTATGCAGAGACATGACAGTCATCTTTTTCCTTGTTTTACAGAGATTGCTTTGAGTTTCTCTAATTTAAGTTAATGTTGGCTATTAGCTTGCTATTGCCTGTCTTTGTTATATTGACTCATGTTCCTTTTATTCTTAATTTACCCAGGATTTTCATCATGAAGAAGTGTTTATTTTGTCAAAGGCCCTTTTTATATCTAATGGTATGTCTATGTGGTTTCGTCTGTCAGTTTGTTCATGTAGTGGATTACTTTTATTGATTTTCATGTGTTGCACCAACCCTGCATCTCTAAGATGAAGCATACATTCTTCATCATGGTGAATGATTCTTTGATTTGAATTCAGTTTGCAACTATTTTTTGAGTATTTTTGTATCTATATTCAGAAGGGAAATTGATGTATCATCCTCTTTCTTTGTGGGGCTTTTATGTAGTTTGGGTATCAGGGTAACTGTGGCCTTGGAAACAAATTGAGCATTACTGTAGGTTGACTACATTCTAGTGGATGGCTTTATACTCAGACATGTATAGATAGTACAAATTGGAACTAATGAGTTTTTTTATTTATGATTTATTTTTTTAACAACCAGGAATGGGAGTCAAAAGGAAGATATAAAGACATTTGGGGAGAATACATTCTTCATATAAAATTTTTAAAGAATTCATAAATTTAAAGTGAACATCTTGACCAAATACTGTGATTACAATACTTTAAATTACAATAAATATGATTTATCAGCTCATGGTACATGCCTATTATATGATTTTTACACAGAAAAAACCGAGTCTGTTTTCTTTTTCGTAATTTCTGTGTGTGTGAGAGAGGAGAAAGCATGTGAGTATGAATGTGGATGTAAATTTTTCAGTGTATATGTGTGTGTGCGCACACACACATTTCTGTGCTTTTATGTACAGGAAAATGTTTATGTGCAAGCAAACAGAGACCAGAATTCAACACCTGGTATCTTTTTCTATTGCTCCCAACTTTGTACTTATAGACAGAATCTCTCTGTGAACCTGGAGTTCCCTGATTGACTAGAATGGTTGGTTGTCCATGGACCTCTAGGGACACCTATGTCTTTTCCTTCCAGCATCACAATTGCCAAGCTCACCATCTGGTTGTCTGTTTGTATGGGGATATAGACGTTGAAGTTGAACTCACATTCCCATATTTATGTGTCAGCCATTTTGAACATGTCTCAGCTGCTTTCTACTTTGGGTGCCCTTGAAAAAGACAACTATTCCACAGGATTTGATTTCTCTTCTACATAGATAAAATATAATTGAAAAGAATACATATAAGGGGATTTTGTATGTACTTTTAATATAATAGATTTTCACTATTATTTCTAAGTGGGAAACAATACTTGTTCTTCTTTCCATAAGTGTTGTGTTGCCACACACATTTCAAGATACTTATAGCACATTTCTGTTAAGTGTGTTCAAATGTGGGAAGGATGAGATAAAACGCAGCTGGAGAAAAGAAAGAGCCCATTCTTTTTGTGTTATTCTCACAGAGCTATACAAGTTGGCTTCTTTTTTTTTTTTTAACAGTGCTTTCTAATTACTGATTTGAATGGTTCTGCAGATTAAAAATAAAGTTCTTAATTGAGTATAAATGAGTTTGGAAAATAGCCAAGTAGCAAAGCTCTCCTTTTTTTTTTTTTTTTTTTTTTTTTTTTTTTTTTAACTTTTATTAGAATCAAGATGGTTCCTGATTGGACAAGCTCTGGCATCACCATAGGTCATCCAGGGTTACATGTTTACATTTTGTAGGAGAAGCACTGAGACTTTGTGTGTAGACTGGGAATTAAGCAGAATATATGTAAATATACTAAGATAGTCTCAGAACAGATTTTTTAAAATTAAATTAACTACTTCAGTACTTGAAGACTCCTGAGAAATTTCTCCCTTGCATGACAACAGCTGTTAGAAGGTTTTTATTCTTAAATACATTTAAGACAAGTAATCATAAAGCCTCAGTCAGCTTCAGGCAATGTGTGTATTGCTGTGCCATAAGCCTCATTACAGATCCAGGGGCATCTACTCTCTACTTTTTAGTGGAGCAAGCAACCAATTCTTTTCACTTTGATGCTTGGGTGTGAAGTTCAGCTTTTTTTTTTTAAATAAGAAAAGACAGTTTCAAGGATATGCAGTTGTTTGTACAAGTAATATCACTACCTAGTGACTAATAACAAAACTAATGGCAGAAGCAGGACTAATCATGCTTTCCTAATCATATTTTTCCTGTTATACCTTTTGCTCCTCTGCACAGATGTGGTGGAAGGAAGGCTGTCAATATTTTTGCCAAACAACTTTTAGAGATTCTAGTTCTCATTTATGAACTGTGGCCTGTAGTCAGAGCTTCAGAGCAGACCCTTTAGCTGTTACATAATTAGACTGCAAAAAAGTTACATTTTAATTTATTTATCCCCTGTATGCTTGCACACACACACACACACACACACACACACACACACAAACATACACACAAATGTACATGTGGATGCTACAGCATGCTGGAGTCAAAAAATAACATAAGAGCCAGTTATCTCCTTCAAAAACATAGGCCTCATACATCAAACTCACATCTTTGGTTTTGAGAAAAATTGTCTTTCTGTGCTGAGCAATCTCACTATATCCAGGCTTTGATCATGCATATTTTGAAATCACATGCTGTAGTCACATTCAGATGTTTATGTTTGTGGCATTAAATGTGAACTGTGTTACCAAATAAAATGAAAGGTAGAGAATGTGTTTCAGAAATTATGCAAAGTTGAAATAAATAATATGTTCAGGAACCCATCTTCAATAATTATCATAGGAACATAGTATAGGTTACTAGTCTATTAGTCTTTTTTATCAATGGGGCATTTCATGAGAGGGACAGATACTGCTTGTAATCATATTGAGATATAAGTCCATGACTTATCTGGCTTCATCAAGTCATCCTAAGTTCTTTGAATAATAAAGTATTTTCTGTGTTTTGGTATTGATGTCTTGGTGTGAGAGGTCTATGGTTACTAGCAGAAGTTTCTAGAAGGCAAAGTTTAATACTCATACACCACTTTGGGCACTCATGAGTATTGTAGTCATATATTTACATATTTAAAGATAACTTGGCCAGTCACATTTTTATTGACAACATTTATAAACCTAAGCAAAAGTGACTTTATATTGAACACAAAGTAATCTGTGCATGCTAGATTTTAATTTGTATCATGTAAAATGAGCCAGCATGATTGTAAACATTTTAGTGTAAGTCTGTCTTTCAGTTGATGTCATTAGACAGCAGTTTGTCAGTCATGCATTTCCACAGACACTGGAATCTTTTGTTCTTTCTCAGATAAAGGCTTCCTTTTAAATTCCAGCTAGTTAACATTCTAAGTAGAAAGCTAGGTGTCATCCCTAATTAAATTCAGTCCTTGCAGAAGCTTTACTCAAAGGCTTATTTTAATTCTTCTGTTTTTGTATGAGTGAGTGAGATTGGCCTCAAAGCCAGAATTCAAAACATTGTACCACAAACTGCACTGTGTATACAGAAGAAACTTTGGGAAAACATGTTATATGTTTAATTACCAGTGTTTAAAGCTTAACTCAGTGGCCAGTGTTTACTAGATGATTTCTGTTCCCCCAATCTTATTTCTGTAAACTTATTGGCATATTATTACATTAATAAACATTCCTAATAAATAATTTAATCTTTATTACAAATGATGATCCAGTGAAATTTAGTGTGTGTGTGTGTGTGTGTTTGTGTGTAGGGGGAATGCTCATACGATCTTAACAATTTGGTATGCCTGTCAGCAGCCTACAGGGAGATCTGTATTAAATTGTAATACTGGGATAGGTTTGAAAATCATCTGTACCATTACCATTATTATTTTGTTGTCTCTCGTAGGGACATCAGACATCTGGTTTCAAAGATAATGGCAGTAACAATTATTTGCATCATAACCCTAACTAACTAGACAGCTGAAAACATCTGCTATGATCTTCAGTTTTTCTAACCTGTCCCTGGGGAGACTTTGAAGCCAAAATATTCTGTATTTTTTTTATAATTTCTCTCTGCAACATCATTTAGCAAAACATAAATACTTAGGCATATTGACTCTATTGCTTCCTTCTATCTGAGTTTTAAACTAGAGAGGACTAGTAAAAATGACCTCCTAAAAAATATTTCATGAGAGGTAAAATTTCACTTGTGGTTATGCTGAAATATCCTTTTAAACATGGCTATCATTTCATTCTGGTATTTTTAAAAACATAAATAATTGGCTTTTATTAGGATTTGAGTTTATTTAATTAATATCCCTACATGTGCATAGATACCTAAAAACTTAGTCTTCATTAGTACTCACTATATATGAGTTTATTTGTAATTTTGAATTCATGCCTTATGTAGATACAATCAGAAATGGCAGGTTATATTTCATACTTGAAATGTAAATTTTCTATTTCTTACATTTAATTACCTAACTTATGTCATCTTCATTCTTATAACTCTTTTATTCATTTATTGACTTTAGGGTACCCCATTATCTTTTCATAGCTGTCTTCTCTCCTCAGGGCAAATCCTTGCACTGCCAACAATCTTCTTCTTACTCTATCAATTACTACCTCTTGGGTTAAATGTGCTTATAGTTACTTATTTCAACCTGACAGGGGGTTAATAATTGGTAAATAAGTACTCAGGGATCCACTCGATCTATGTGGGCCATGGAAACTTATGGAATATACTATGCTATACTCACTTCAAAATATATTTTAGCAATATAATTAAGTACTTAAATAAGAAATGTTTCTGACCTTACCCTATATTCTCAGTGGAATAGGCTTTGTGCTTTGAGGGAAGATAAAATATAAGTCATGTGGTCTTCTCAAACACATTGATTCCAAGCTTACTGAAGAACTTTAAGCCATCAAAGTGATTAGTAATCAAGATAAAATGCAAATCTTAACTCTAGACTATTAAGTAATTTTTAGCAAAAATAAATTTGTGTCAGTCAAATAATTATGTGTCAAACAAACTGATAGAACAAAATGTTCATCCACTGAGAATAGTACATACCATGAGGATAACAAATCAGCCTGGCCCACCAGAGTCAGACACTTAATATTTGTTGACTTAAAGAAAGAAAAAAAGAAAGAAGGAAAGAAAGAAAGAAAGAAAGAAAGAAAGAAAGAAAGAAAGAGAAAGAAAGGAAAAAAGAAAGAAAAGAAAAGAAAAAGAAAGAAAGAAAGAAAAAGAAAGAAAGAAAGAAAAGAGTAAGGGAAACCTTCTAACAAGGCTCCAGTATCTAATCCTGCTCTGCAAATGGATAAAATGTTTGTAGTTGAAAAGGAAGAAATAGAAGGTCAATGGCCTTTATGATGCAATGGTTGACAATTCAAGGATAGGTGGGTATTCTCTTGAGGATGGGTGGGATTTGGGGGTGATAAAGAGTGAAGAAGCAACACTAGCTCAGAAACAAAATTTGCACAACTTGTAGCAAGAAAGACTGTTTATGTCAATTTGAGGACACTGTGTAAGTCTGATACTTGGAGAATTCCAATGCTATTACTGATTTTAGAGTCACATAAGATCCCAGAAACACTGAGCAAAACAATTTGAAATCCTGCCTCATACTAACAAAATTTATAGTACAATTTACATGAATGATTTTATTACTGCCTATAAAGAAGAAAAGAAAGAAATCTGAGAAACACATAAAACATTAATGAAGCAAAAGATACTCTGTAAGAAGACTTTGTTTAAATTAAAGATCATTCACAATTTCTACATCTGAAGAATGAGGATTAATTATTAGAGTGACTTATTACATTAGATATTTGTCAATCCAGTCCTATAGTTCAATTTAAAAAAAAATTATATCTGAAAGCACAGACCTTACATTCTCACCAAGATATATTTGAATAAAATAAGAAATAATCATCTTGCAGCATAGTATTTATTTTTATTTAAGTTACCAATTTGTGAATGTTGCTACAAAAATTTTGATTCATTTCCAGTTACTTTTTGTTGGTAGACAGATTCTGGATATTTCACAGTGTTAAATATTTCATAAGATCTAAACTCTAAAATTAAAGCTATATTTTCATCAATATTTATGTATATGATATTATGAATTTAAGAATTGATTAGCATAAACACTATTTTAACACATTGACATATAATTCTTTTATATCACAATATTTTGAGTGTTAAGATGAAAATACAAATAATGTGTTTAATTAAACAAATTACTTTTTGTTTCCTCTTTGCCTATATTCTTGTCTTTTTCCCCCATCTTTTAATGCTGTAAGTATCTGACGAAGCTCATTTTCTTTTCATAAATGTTTCTGAGATTCAACCTCTGTGAGCTTAGGTGAGTATAATTGAACTCAAGAGGATATTTTAAAGTGCAAGAAAAAAAATAGGGCAGAGAGAAAACATATGGTTTCTTAATTATGCTGAAGAATTTTTTCTCTCTCATGATTTTCACAGTATACTGTGCAAAGTGGCTTCTATCACATAAGAGGCTTCATAGATGGAGCAATAGCGACATGCCGGTCATTGTAGAAAATGGACACCTCAGTTTTGCATGGTTTTGGATAATGAGAAATCTGGAAGTTCCACGAAATTTGAAAGTTTCACCAAAACTATGCTGTCAGCAGAAAGTTATTTAATAAGTGGCCAAACTAAGGCAAAATTAAGGAATATGAAGGATTGGCGCCAATAAAAATAGTTATGCATAAGCAACATGCTTTCATGGAGATCTGGAGTTTTCACAACACTAAAACAATAAAGGGCTTAGAGACATATCAGTTGGTAAAGGTGTTTGACATGAAACTCTAAAGACATAAATTCAGTTCTGAAACACAGGTCAAAAAGGGGAGAGACAATAGTTCACAAAGTTGTCCTCTGATGCATTGATAGTTACTGTGGCACACATTCTTCATATGAATGTCACACAAACATACATACACATACATGTGCACACACACATACAAAAACACACACAAACACAAACACACACTCTCAGTAAGAATAAACAAATAAACACATTAGACCATGTAGTTTATATCTTTAATATTTTATTTTCATATTAAATGATTCAACTATTATTTTGTTATATAGACTTGTCCTTCCTGAACCTGTAATACTATAATACTATAAGATTTATAATAGGTAGATTTGCATCCTTCTGGTCTGGGCCCAAGCACTGAGCAGATCTTGGGTGGAGCTCTGCATGCAATCTCACAAAACCCAGAGGAAGTGGGGCTCCCAGGTCTAACGCGCCCCCCTGGCGCTTTTGCGTCCGCGGAGAAATCACGAGACGCAGAGAACAGGTAATTACTGTAAACGAGGCTTTTAATCTTTATCACCCACGTGGAGAAACGTGGAGAGACGCGGAAGGAAGGAAGGGAGAGAGAGAGAGTGAGAGAGAGAGAGAGAGAGAGAGAGAGAGAGAGAGAGAGAGAGCGCCAGAGTCAGAGAGAGCGAGAGACAGTGAGTCAGAGTCAGAGAGAGAGAGCTGAGGAACGGGTCCCCCGCTTAAGTGCAGTCTAGAGTGATGTATTCACTTTTTGATTGGCTGCTCGCTCACCACCCAATATGCCTCGGGATTGGCAGTGGCTAAGGCACGCCTATCTGCCTAGCAACTGCGCAGCTAACAGCAGCTTCCTACACCCAGGAACTCTAAGCCAGGCAGTATCTTAGGTTAAAAAGACAGCAACACCCATCCCAAACAGGAAGTAAATGGGACCCACTGGGACCTAGTAATTCACTCCTGGTCCAGAGCACTGGTTCCCTCTGGTCAGCGTCCAACCACTGAGCAGATCTTGGGCTTCAGCTCTAACCCCAGTAGTAACACCCACCCCACAGAGTTGTGATACAACCAAGATAATAGGAAAGACAGGCTCCAGTCAGTGACAGGACAGGTAGCACACGGGAGATCCAGATGTTGAAAGACAAGCACAAGAACATAAGCATCAGTAACTTGGCATTATCAGAACCAACTTCTCCCACACTAGAAAGTCCTGAATTCCCCATATCACCAGGAAAGCAAGATTCAGATTTAAAATCACTTCTAATGATGATAATTGAGGACTTTAAGAAGGACTTAAATAGCACTCTCAAAGAAATTGAGGAGAACACAAGTAAACAGGTAGAAGCCCTTAAAGAGGAAACACAAAAATCCCTTAAAGAATTACAGAACACAACCATACAGGTGAAAGAACTGAACAAAACCATTCAGGACATAAAATGGAAGTAGAAACAATAAAGAAATAACAAAGGGAGACTACCCTGGAGAGAGAAAAACTAGGAAAGAAATCAGGAGTCATAGATGCAAGCATCATCAACAGAATACAAGAGATAGATGAGAGAATCTCAGGTGCAGAAGATACCGTAGAAAATATTGACACAACTGTCAAAGAAACTGCAAAATTCAAAAAGTTCTTAACCCAAACCATTCAAGAAAGCTAGGACACAATGATAAGACCAAACCTAAGGATAATACGTATAGAAGAAAGTGAAAATTTCCAACTTAAAGGGCCAATAAATATCTTCAACAAAATTATAGAAGAAAACTTCCCTAACCTAAAGAACAAGATGCCCATAAACATACAAGAAGCCTACAGAACTCCAAATAGACTAAACCAGAAAAGAAATAACTCCTGTCACATAATAATCAAAACACCAAATGCACAAAACAGAGAGAGAATATTAAATGCAGTAAGGGAAAAGGCCAAGTAACATATAAAGGCAGACATATCAGAATTACAACAGACTTCTCACCAGATCCTATTAAAGTGACAAGATCCTGGAAAGATGTCATACAGACCCTAAGAGAATGCAAATGCCAGCCCAGGCTACTATACTCAGCAAAACTCTCAATTACCATAGATGAAGAAACCAAGATATTTCAAGACGAAACCAAATTTACAAATATCTTTCCACAAACCCAGCAGTACAAAGGATAATAGTAAGAAAGCTCCAATACAAGGAGGGAAATTATACCCTAGAGAGAGCAAAAAGTAATCCTCTTCCAACAAATACAAAAGAAGATAGCCACACAAACAATGCCACCACTAATAACAAAAATAACAGGAAGCAACAATCTCTTCTCCTTAATGTATCTTAACATCAATGGACTCAATTCTCCAATAAAAAGACATATGCTAACAGACTGGATACATAAACAGGACCCAGCATTTTGCTGCATACAGAAAACCCACCTCAGTGACAAAGACAAACACTACCTTAGAGTAAAAGCTAGAAAACAATTTTTCAACTAATGGTCCTAAGAAACAAGCTGGAGTAGCCATTCTAAAACCTCCAGCCTGAGAACACAAAGGGAGGGACTCATGGCTCCACCTGTATAGGTAGTTGAGTGTGGCCTTGTTAGGCATCAGTGGAAGTGGAGGGCCTTGGAGCCTGAAAATTTGGATTCCCTAGTGTTGGGGAATTTGAGAGCAGGAAGGCGGCAATGGGAGGATGCTGGGAGCAAACCCTCATAGAAACAGGGGGAGGGGGGATGGGATAAGGGATTTTGCAGGGAATGGGAGAGGAGATAACATTGAAAGGTAAGTAAATAAAATATCCAATTTAAAAAAAAAAACAGATAATGTGTCTGGAAATTGTAGTTGAGCAGTTGAGAGTTTTTGTCACCATTTTATTATCAGGATTTCATATAATCCTCAAGGTCAAGGTATTGTGAAAGTTGCCCATTGAACTTTACAAAGATTGGTGAGACATACTGTTGCTGAGACAAAGAATGATGCCAACCTGTGAGCTTGCTGAGTGCCCTGACAAGAGTGACTGTGGAACTATATTAGACATATGTTCCTGACCCACCTTTGCTTGACTATATCCCAGATGGGACAAGCTGCCTTGCCTCAAGTTTTGAGACCTTGTGGGATAGAGAATCGAAAAGAGAAATTATGTCTCTTTTATTATTTTTAAAGGTGCCCAGTATTAGGACTCAATCATGTACTGGTCTAAAAATCTATCCAATATGGGAAATAACAGTCTACTTTTGGAAGACTGGATCTGGACTTTGTCAGAGACATATTTGGAAGCTAGCTGTAGCTCATGTTAGGATAGCAAGAGATAATGTTAGAACAGGATCTGGATTTCAAACAAGAGTTAGTGCATGTTTTAAGACTCTTTTAATTGTCAGGCTAAAATTGGTTTTGTCTCTTCTACAGCATTTATTGTAAGTTGCACTGACTGTATAATTTCCAATTATGTTAGTGTGTTGAACCTGGCATGTCTGTTGTGGGGGTCTATCAACCAGTTTTCATCTCACTGCCCTGAGTAATAGAAAACCTTGATTCTCTGAAAAAAGCTTGAAAGTGCTGGAAGAAGTGAGTTGGGGTTTAAGCAGAAGCAAGAGGGTAGCAGGCTTGATTATTGCTGGTATAACAGCTTTAATTCCATTAATTGCTAGCACTATTGCTTCTGAAATAGCATTGACACAAGGAGTTAAGACAACTATTTTTGTTAACAATATAGCAAAAAATGTTACTAATATTTTGAGCATACAAAAGGATTTACATAGGTATCTAGAACAATGAATGATGCTGTATAACCCATTCAAATTATTTGAAGGAGTTTCAGGGTTCTAAAGTTAGGAGCCATCTCAAGTGTCATGACAAATATCATTGGAGTGGTGTTACTTTTAAAATTTACAATGATTGTCATTATAATTAGAAAAAAGTTTAAAGACACTTTAAACTAATATACTTGGCATAATTCTAACACCTCTCTGGGTGTGTTAACTTTGCATAGTGATATTATAAATTTCAAGAATGCTGCTCTGTTGACCTTTGATGCTGCAGATAAAAAATTATCCATGGCCTGAGCTCAGTATTTCCATTTTGGACAAACCTTAGAAATGGCATATATAGCTTGATCAGGCTAGCCCTTTTTGTCCTGGGAATACATTTATTGCTGCCCATAATGTTAAAGCTTATTTTTAGCAACATCAACATGTTGGCAGCCAAAGTACATGGCTTAAACCTGAAAATGGACCCCCAAACAGTTATTAAATTAAGAGGATGGCAAGCCAAGGACAGGTAAGAGTCTGCACAGAGCCTTACCAACCTAAGACATAAGTGAATTTCCTTTGATAATGCATATTCTATGATGGGTAATGAAGGCATTCTTGTCAGAATGACCTAAGACAGGCTCAGTCTTGTTAAAGAAATAAATAAGGGAGAGAGGTACAGAACCTTTTGGGCTGCTTGGCAAGAATCTGACATGGGCCAAGGACAAGGAAAGGGGCTGCTTGGCAGGAATATGACATTGGCCAAGGGCAAGGAAGTAGGCTTCAAGCAGGAATCTGACATTAGACTAAAACAAAGAAGTAATTTCAGGTAGGAATCGTAATGGTAGGCTACAACAAAGAAGTAATCTCAGGCAAGAATCTAAATATTAGGCCAAAACAAAGAAGTAATTTCAGACAGGAATCTAAATTTTAGGCTAGAACAAGGAAGTAGGCTTCAGACATGAAAATGACCTTGGGCTAGGATTGCGAAGTAGGCTCAGATACTTTGGTCATTCTGATAAGCCTTTAGAAACAGTGATCATGGGAGTGTTCATGTAACGGTTTTAATGTCTTGCTTTTTCTTTGACTATTAGTGTTTATTGTCTTACTTGTTCCTCGACTATTTGCATCTATTTTATTAGACCCTTAACCTAGAACTGACCTTAATACATGCATGTAATCAAAATGATATAAAAGCATAAAGGAAGAGAGGGTATAGGATAGGGGGTGCTAGAGAGGGGAAAGAGGATGACAATTGTATTGTAAATAAATAAAATATCCAATAAAAAAGATTCATAATAATAAAATTTGACTTGAAATTTCTAATTGCTATCTGTCCCCTGTGTGGATTTAAGGAATGCTGCTCTGTTGACCTTTGATGCTTCAGATAATGCTAATAAAATTAATGCTGATAAGGCTTTCCATAGATTTTTGGAACTTCCACACAGGTCATTTTTCTTTAAAAACTTAGGAACAAAAAATGGAGCAGAGACTGAAGGAAATGCCATCCAGACTACGCCTCACCTTGGGATCCAGCCCATCCCCAGACACCAAACTTCTACACTATTGTTGATACCAAAAATTGTTTGCAGTCAGGAGCCAGGTATGGCTGTCTTCTGGGAGGTTCTAATAGTACCTGATTAAGACAGATGCAAATACAGTAAACCATTGGACTAAGACCTGAGACCCCAATGGAAGAGTTAGGGCAAGGACTGAAGGAGGTGAAGGCGATTGCAACCCCATAGGAAAAACAACAATATCAACTAACCAGACCCACAGAGTTCCCAGAGACTAAATCAGCTATCAAAGAAAGTACATGGGTGGGTACATGCCTCCTGCTACATGTGTAACAGAAGATTGCCATATCTGGCATTAATGAGGGAGAGAGGAGCACTTGGTCCTGTGGAGGATTGTTCTCCAAGTGAAAGGGGGTGCTGGAGGGGTGAGTCAAGAGTAGGTGAGTGGGGAGGGGGAAGTACTCTCTTAGATGCAACGGGGAGGGAAGAAGGGACGGGGGTTTGTGGAGGGAAAACTGGGAAGGGGACAATATTTGAAATTTAAATAAATAAAATAATTAATAAAAAAGGAAAAATACAGCACCCACTAAAATAAAAAAATTAGAGAAAATACAGGATTACAAGGCATGAGCTAAAATATAAGTCTGTACAGCTGACTTATTTTTAAAGCACCTTCTAAACACTTTGCTTCTAATATTCTCTGATCATTTCACTCAATTTACTTTTATTATTTCTTTTTCTTTTTATCTGTAAGAAGAGTTGTTGTATCTAATTATGGGTTGTAATGTGATTTTTGATATACAATATAAAAAGATGTGGATATATTACATATCCACAATACCATAACAAGTAATTAAATGGCACCAAAAATGTGTGCATAAAAATTCCTTAAAAAGAATACTAAATGAGTGGGCAAAATATTAAAAATAATTCTACACAAAACCTTTAAATATAAATGACATTCAAATTAATAAATGGAATTGAAAAAAATCTTGCAATTTATTTCACATTATCTCTTTTTAAAACAATATTTATTGATATGTGTGCTGTTCTCACACCTTCTACAATCTATAATATTTATAATGGAAAATGAAGATCATTATACCAAACCATTGTAGTTCAGAAGAAAAAAAAAAGAGGCATTCTTAGGAGACCAGAATCACTAATTGCCATCTCTACTGGTTATAATATTTTTTTCATATCTATAATAGTTTCATTAGGCAATATGACTTTGAAATCCCAAAAGACTAGAGGAAAATATTTCTATTAACTATGGAGGGAGAATTGCTGTACTGTATTTGTATTAACCCACACACATTTATGTTGTGGCCAAACTAACATTAACAGGCACATTAGCCTAGAATAAGTGAATTTTCTATCATTAGGTAAACTAAAATCAATATGAAATGTCTCTTCTACAAAAGTGTTTTTACATTGCCCTTCACAGCTGAATAATCATTACATGCTTTGAAACACAGACTAAGGTGAGAAATAGAATCATATTCAGTGTACAGCTTTGTTTTTTAATGGGTAAAACTAAAAATAACCATATAGAACATCTAGGGAAATCTTTTGATTTAAAGATAGAAACTATGATTTAAAAAAGACATATGATTGTGCAGGGCTTAATGCTATATAATGAGCATCATGATTGCAATTAGAAACCAGGTCTCATTTTTATCTAGGTCTTTTCTCAGCATAACATAAGCCTATACTTATGTATTGTATAAATGAGCAGCAGTGTCAGGAAGCCAGGCAAATTGAAATTGTCCTTGTGATGACTATTCTTTTCGTCAACTTACATACATCTGAAATTTACTAAAAACCCACGTTTCTCAACATATTTGTGAGAAAATTATAGTTAACTGTATCATCTGAGGTCAGAAGACGCACTTTAAATATGGGCCATATTTTTTCATGCAGCCTACTTAAAGGAAATTGAAGAAAGATGCATCCAGCTGAGACATCCATTCTCTTGGGCTGAACTGGATTCTTGGACATTTTGGTGGGAAATTGGCATTGTTGGATGACCTGAAGCACAGCATTTAAGCCACTCTAATAAATGGCCCCTTGAAGTAGATGAATTCATTCTATTAGATCTGACAAATATAGATAAGGTGTTATTTTTATCTAGAACTTTTGGGGTACAATTTAGGACTGTGCTTATTCATTGTATAAATAACAATGTCAGGAAACAAAGTAAAATGAAGCTTTCTGAATATTAAATATGTAATTAAGTTTAAGTAAAGCAAAGGGGATTACACAGAAAATTTCCTTTACATACATAAATGATTCTCCCCAACTTTAACTTTCTGCTTTGCTATGTATGAGAATGTATAGCATTTATAATGTAGTAAGCAATAATGCTGATCTAGCTAAGATTCTTTTCTAAGTTCTATGACCTCATAGCTCTGGTTAAGGTAGCCAGTTTTAGAGTACTTGGAATAATTTCCCTCTTTTGAGTAGGCCTCAAGTCCAATTAGACAGCTTTTGGTTGTTTCTGATAAGTGGCACTTATTGTACCTCCAAGCATATTTCACCATGCTAGTAATTAGCATGGTTCATGCATGTTACATCTGGGTAGGACTGGTTAATTGCTTTCTTCCCATAGAAGCTTGCATAGTATTTTTATGCACAATTATTCTTAATGTTAAGAACTCAAGAGATGACTTGGTGTTTACAAGTACTTGTTACTCTGCAGAGGACCGAAAGTGAGTTTCCAGAACCAAGTCACCTGCAAATCCAGCCATTGATGATTCAATAAACTTTTCTGGTACATCAAGTATGCACCAAACACATGGCAGATACACAGACTCATAAACACAAATAAAATAAACACCCCCACACCCTCTCTCTTTCTCTCTTTCTCTTTCTCTCTCTCTCTCTCTCTCTCTCTCTCTCTCTCTCTCTCTCTCTCTCTCTCACATACACACACACACACACACATATATATATATATAATTATGCTATACATTGAAGAATAATGTCTACATTATGGAGCATCTTTGTGATGATTGTGAAATCAGACTTTTGGGTTAATAAATATTGATGCATATATTAAAAATTAAAATTTACTCAAACTCCTCTAAATAAAAAGGTTTTTGGACAATCCCATTCACAGCAAACATATTTCATCTCACAAGCTCTACCCCACAACTGCTGTCCTTGGTGGACATCCAACTTTCAGATACCTCCAATATCTGGAGTCATTGCTGCAACTTAGGCTTCTTTTCTTTACCCCTGCCCTCTTCTGGCCTGTCCTCAGATTTCAGAACATTGTTCAGGAATGTATTTCTGTAAGGAGGCTTCTGAGAACTAAATAAACCTCAGTTTCCTCAAAACATGAAATTGTTCTTGAAATGTGTTTTTGTGCTCCTCTCAGCTGTAGCAGATAGGAATGTGTTTACTTCCGAGTTTCTAAAGAAAGTTGGCTGTTGCATGAGACTTCAGTGCTCCTCATGGTTCTGTGTTCTCTAAAGCAGTGACACTCAGGGAGACTCCATCCCTGCCACAGTGCATCATGCTTCAGCAACTCTTCATGACCCTTTCATGTCTTCTAAACAAGTACCTCCTGGGAAACTCTTAAACATGACTGAGTCTTGCTGCCAGTTCCATGAATTTCAGATTCTGTGATGACCCTGAGAAAATACTCCAGATATTTCACCATAATAATGCTTCTTTCTCTGTCTTTCTCTATCTCTCTGTCTCTGTCTTTCTGTCTCTCTCTCTTTTTATCTTCTCTCTTTTTCCCCTTTAAATTCATTTATGTATTCACTTTGCAACCCAATATCATCCCTTTCTCTTGTCCCAGTACTCCTTCATGTAAGTCCTACCCCCATTCCCCTTAGAAGGGGAAGACTCCTTTTGGGTACCAACCCCCATGCACCTCCCTTTGCTAGTGCTAGCTTCCAGTTGTTTATACTATTTTTGAGTTTGTGACTCTTTCTTAACATTGTTCAGACCACATTATGATCACAGGAAATATTCAAGATAATTGCCTCTTTTTTATACTTGATCACATATTCAAATGAACTTTTGACAAGATTATAGAGAGACAAGAATGTAGAGAACAGTGACTTCTTGTGTACTTTTGAGTGACAATATAAATTGCTTAGCCAGAGTAGGAAAAAATAGGTATAGACTACGGAGGCTCTTAAACTGATAAAAAGAAAAATGCCATATGAGTCATCTTTCCCACATCTGTTATGATTTGGTTCTAAAATGTCTCCCACAAGCTAATGCTTTGAATTGCTTTTCTTCAACCAGTAGTACTATTTTGAGAAGCTGAGAAAACTTTAATAAGTAGATCCTAATTGATACAAACTAGTTTCTATATGTGGTCCTTTAAAGAGTATAGGTAGATCCTGGCTCCTCCATCTGTCTCTGATTCCTAACTTGTTATACCGTGAACTTTCCTGCTGCCATGAAGCAAGCTGTCTTGCCATGTCTAGCCCACTATGATGGATTCTCAAAGACCACCAGGAAAAACATGTTAGCTATCTCTTAAATTTTTAACTTACTGTCACCCTTGAGATGTAGAAATAACTAACACATAACTAACAATAGACTTAATTGTGTGGCTTATAAGCCTTTGAAATGAGTTTGTAAACCAACCAGGTGGTGGTGGCTCACGCCTTTGATCCCAGCACTTGGGAGGCAGAGACAGGCGGATTTCTGAGTTCGAGGCCAGCCTGGTCTACAGAGTGAGTTCCAGGACAGCCAGGACTACACAGAGAAACCCTGTCTCAAAAAATAAAAAAAAAAAAAAGAGTTTGTAAACCAATCTGTAAAAACGTAGAGAGTCTTTGTATAAAAGTCTTAGAATGCCAAAAGTAGACTTCAGTACGAATTACTGTGAGAAGGCTGTGATTGCAGAAGAATCATTGGCAACAAAGATATATTCATGTAGTTTCAGATGAGAGCAATGATTCTATGTAAGATTGGCCTAATTGTAATTCTGTGATGCATTCTGGCATTTAAAAAATAATAATTTGCTCATATCATAAAGATGTGAGTTTTGAAGGAATAAAGTAATTAATTTGGTGAAGCAGATTTCAAAGCAGTTTAGCATTGAGAATTTGACATGATTATGACTGAGTCCTTTTAGCAAGATTTACAAGAATCAAAGTACAGATTGGTTCAGAAATCTGTAGAAAACATACTTGTACCCCCAAAATATCTTGCTTAATATTGTGAACAAAACAGCTATTAGCAAGACTAAATGTCACTATTAAGAAGATACTAAGAACTTTGCACTAGAACAGTAGAAAAGATACCTTAAGGTCATGTTAGGAATTACCTAGAACACACTGCAAAGACTCAGGTTGTAAAACCTCAAACAAATTTGGATGATTGTCTTTAAAAGACTTTCCCCTCAAAAATGTTATATTCAAGTAGGGCCAGCTATGGAAGGCTTTTTCTTGAAACAGATACTCAGAGTCTCATAAGCCAAGATTGATAAAGTTGAAGGAAGTGTTCTTCTCTAGCTGGCATCAAACCCTGGCTTTGTCCATGTCCATTCTCTCTGCAGGCATACAGAGGTAAAGTGACATTACGGCCTCTACAAAATTTCTTGACAGGACTAACAAGCAATGTCGAGTTGTGTAGATTCTCTGTAAGAAACCCCTGATAATATACAGGAATCTTTATGAGTGTTGTCTATATTGCAGTGGCAGGAACAGGATGATGGAGAAAGGCAGGGAAATGAGCCACTGGCTCAAGAAAATGCAGGTGCTATAGATGACAATGCAGGAAGAGTAGGATGTCTAAACCAGTTGTAGATTACATCATAACTCTACATGCTAAATCTGCTGACCAAGAAACTTTAGGTCTTAATGATTTTCCATGGAGGTCAGTATTAATTTGTTCCAATTGCCCCATTTTGTGGCTCTCATTTGAAATGGGAATGTTGTATTCTGCCAATATGCACTCTAAAATTTGTATTTGTTTGTTTATTGTTCTTTTAATTAACACAGGCTCATTGTTAAATGTTAGAATTGAGTCTCAGAAGTAACACTGAAAATTGGAGCTAATAAGACCACTGAGAGCATTAAAGTTGGACTAAATTCATTCTGCATTATGAGATGGCCACAGTCCTATGGGAATCAACAGCAGAATTTTGTGGCTTAAATCTGGAATGTTCTACACAGACCCATTTTTTTTTCTTTTGTATGTTTTCCCCACATCTATTTAAAAATTTGAGCGTAGCTGTACAGCTCTAAAGGTTAAAACCAGACACTAACTCCCCCCTTTGTGTATGATTCCTGTGTATGATTCAAGGTTGTGGTAAAAACTCTATCACAAATTCTTGCAATCATGAACCGAACTGTTTTACTATACATCTCCCACAGTGATATAGTATAGCTTGTAAAGTGAAACCCATGATAAAGATTTACTCATGTAAGCTGTTTCAGCTAGTTTTTTGTGGTCACAGTAGCATGAAAGAATGAAAACATGATTTTAAAGAGGTTTGGGCATTTTGGTACATTGTACCATTATTAACAATAGCCAAGGTATGGAAATAACTTCAATGCCAATTAATGATAAATCAATAAACAAACTGTAATTACATGTGTGTTATAATTATATGTATTATTATTATATATTAAATATAATATTTATTACTTATTCTTAACGATATAAGGAACTCACCATGTATCTCATGTGTCATCATTGTTTTTGAATTTAAAAGTTTAGTAGTATAATTTCAAGATATGTGTGTTCATATATTAAAATATAAAAAAAACTTGTTGTATAAGAACATGAATGAATCAGAAGCAAGCTGAATAGGCCAGAAACACAAGGGGAAATACTGTTGGATCTCACCCATATGTGCAACCTAAGATACACACAGAAGTGAAGTGTAGAGTTAGGGTTAGTAGAAGCTGAAGGAGAGACAAAGTTGGATATGATGAACAAAGAATCAAAGTTTAATTTATACAAAATTCATGACTCTAGGAATATACTGCTTGGCCAAGTACCTTTAACTAGTAATATATTATGCTTGCAGTTGATGATATTATAGGTTTAAATTTACAAAAGATTCATATTAACCTTAATAAAGGGCATAGGGGGTAGACTGAGATGTCACAGACATACTTGTGTTCATGGTCTTGTTATTGGGAATAGTTCCATAAGTGCAAGAAGTGGATCTATCTATCTATCTATCTATCTATCTATCTATCTATCTATCTACCTATCTATCTCAAATCTCTCTCTCTCTCTCTCTCTCTCTCTCTCTCTCTCTCTCTCTCTCTCTCTCTCTCTCCGTGTGTGTGTTTGTGAGTGTGTGTGTGTTTGTGTGTGCATGTAATGTGCCAGGTAGCATACAAGTTTGCAGAATTAAATTATGAGTACTCTGTGCATTAATATTTAATCATCTGTGCATATTCATGTTATATCCTATAAAAATGTAGAGTGAAATTCCAACGATGTTAGTATAGCATATAAAATGTGCACTTTTGTATTAGTATACTGTTTTAGAGAATTGAAATACCCAGAGATTATACAAATTTAGACATATGCAGATTGCAATAAAATATCTGCCACTTTAAGAAACAAAATATTCACATTGTAGCTAGGTCCTGATATATATTTCACAATCCATAAATGTACACCATAATATTTAAAGAACTTTTCAGAAACCAATGCTTATTTATCTTGATGAATTTTTCTCAAAAATTTTACTCTATGAAAAGATGTTTCTCAGTAATACATTAAGCTTAAGCTCTAGTCATTATATTTCCCTTCCTTATTTTTTGATTTAGAAAAGAATTATCATTTTAAAAATCAAAATATCATGGCCACAGTGAATGAGACAAAAATTTAGGAATGCTGTTTAGGTGTATCATAGGTACATTTAATACACTGATACATTTAAACTGTTTACGCACTCATCAATACACATATACACATAAAAATATATGGAATATTGCAGTCAATGTTTCTGCCATCTTTCAAGACAAAGTCAATATGTTTTCAGGAAATTAATCATAAAACCTTACATTGAGTTTAAAAATAAACTACAGTATATGAGGTAATAAAAATATAAAGCAAACTAAGATTCATAAAAACAGATTTATTAAGTGTAAGAAAAACATTCAGTGCTATGAACAGAAAAAATAGATCCATATTGAAATATAATACTGATAATATACAAAACATCTAATTCTCTCTTTGATATTTTGTGTTGAGTTTTAAATCTTAGTTTCAAGCATGTCAGCACATTTAACGACATTTGCTTGTATATGGCATTAAGGTATTAAGTCAGCATAAAATATAACCTCAGAGAATAACGAGAGGGAAAGAAATTACTTATTTTCTACTAAGTAGAGTAAAATGTCCTTTTTAACCTTCTTAAAAGCAACCTCCCTCATTTTAAATTGAGTCATTCTGAGTACCTGAGTTTCATGTTTTATAGTTTCATAATTTGTAACGTCTGGCAAAGATCAAGGATTCTCACTTTCCACCTCACAGATGTCCTTGCAGACTGGAACACGATTTAAAAGGTTTACACACATATATTACTCCATTAGTGCCTAATTAAAAGTATGTCTGACAGCTGGCAGACAACGAGGTGTTTCAGATAATCCAAGGCAGGTGATCAAGGAGAGAAAATTGTACTTGTTCTATTTATAAGATTAAAAGAAAATTTTAGGGGTTAATTTTAGAAATGTCTTATTTCTCCAAGTCATATTTCAAACCAAATTGTCAGTGACAAATTTGTGCTACATTGAGATTAAATGCAATTTATTCTGCAGAATTATATGCTTTGTTTTACTATTCTCCTTAGGCTAAAAAATAAAAGGATAAAAGAGTCCTTTTTATGCAAGAAAGGAATTTGATCCTTTGTCTACACAGGTTTGTCTTCCACACATGTCACAGTTTTACTTAGTCCTTGCCTTTGAGTATTTGTCTAGCTACACTGCTAATGAGATAGGGCATTGCCATGGTCACTGTGTTACACAGAGTTCTCCAGAGAAATGGAACAACAGGATGTGCCAGTGCATACATTTAGAGATTTATTTTAAGAAATGGCTCATATGATTGTGGATCTGGCAGATACAGTGCTGGTATGGCAGGCTGGAGACCTTAGGAGCAGTACTGGGGCAGTAGAGGCCCAAAAGCAATCTGAAGCCAGACTTTCTCCTTCCTCTGGTGACCTCAACCTTTGCTCAGAAGGCCTTATATGAAGGAATGCTACATTATGGAAGATAAGATAAATATTCCCAGCTCCACAGATATAGGATTTAAATGTTAATTTCACATAAATCATACCTTTGCAACAAAATCTATACCTGCATTTACACAAAATCTGGGTACATGAGACTACCTAGGTTGACATCAAATTAACCTTATATGAGGAAAAATCATGTAAAATTCAGAAGCAAAATGTATAAATTATGCAGTAACATTTATGCAGTAAAATAATTTTAGAATCAAATAAATTAAAGAGTATGGAAAAGTGTGTGTGGTTCAGAGTTGTGAAAAGCAACTTATTGTATAGTTTCCACAACGTCAAAAATGTCCTAATAGTCTCCTGTATCTTTCTGTTCTTTCTTCTAACATCTATTTAGATCCTCATTTCAGAAATATCTGTTTTCCTGGAAGTCACTAATAGACAAATTATATTCATCTATACCCTAGAATGTGCACTGCAGATAAGAATGTAAATAGTATAGTTAACATGGGAAAAAAACTTCTATATAAGATAAAAGCAAACTCAATGACTTCAAACTAAAGCTCCAAGTATCTAGAGCTCTAAACTAGCAGTTCATTTCTAATATTCCATGAAAAGAAGCTTGATCTTATTATAGATGCTACTTTCCCATTTTATTATTGTAACACAGAATCTGAAACATTCGCTATATTTTTATAGTGGTTAAAATCCAGCTAGATTGTAACTGTTAGTAGGAAAGAAAATGAATGGGTTAAACTGCAGGCAGATTCATATCCTTTTGTGAGTTTTAATATATACATTGATTAAGTATTTATGTAAGTTGAATCATTGAAAGGTATCAAAATATAGAGAATTACATGTTAAATTGTGTGTTGTAGTTGTGTAGTGGCATGGTGCAGAGAGTTAATAAAAAGAAGAAGAAAAAAAGAATGAGAGGGAGAGGGAGAAGAAGGACAAGAAGAAGGAGGATGAGGAGGAAGAGGAGAAGTAGGAGGAAGAGAAAGAAGAGGAGGAGAAGGAGGAATAGAAGAAGGAAGAGGAGGAGGAGGAGGAGGAGGAGGAGGAGGAGGAGGAGGAGGAGGAGGAAGAGGAGAAAGAACAGGAGGAGAAGGAGGAATAGGAGAAGGAGGATGAGGAGGAGGAGGAGGAGGAGGAGGAGCAAGCAAAGACTCTGAAAATCACAATCATCTTTTTCCTCCTCTCCCTTTAGGAGTAAATATATTTTTACCATGACAAGTGACAAATGCATTTTAACTTATAGATACTGTATTAGTACTCATCTCATTGTTTGGACAAATAAGTGGTGAAAGCTATTTAAGAAAAGAAAGAGTTTATACTGGCTCAGAGTTCTATCGGATATACGCCAACATGACAATAGTGGTATCACGGACAGGTCCAGGTAATCACATTACATCCATACATAGGATATAGAGAGAAATAGATAGATTTCTCTATTTAGTTTTCATTGCCCTATGTCGCCACATAACTCGTAATGGTGCAGCTCACATTGAGAGGACATCTTTTCCTTTCAGTTGAACAGATCTAAGTAATCCCTCACTGATACAGATATGGCAAGCGGTTTGTCTCCAGTGATTCTAAATCCTGTCAAAATCAACAATCAATGAAGCCAGGCATACTGAGGCAAGCCTTTAATCACAGGATTCAGAATTCAGGAGGCAGAGGCAGATGAATTTTGTGAGCCCAAGACCAGTTTAGTCTACATAGTGGATTTCAGGAGAGCTGGAGATACATTCTGAGACCTTGATTTGTAAACAAGCAAACAAAAACAAACAAACAAACAACAAAAAATAGTCAATGTAAACTATCACAAATCTACATAGTTTAAATGAAAATACATACTGAGAATTTAACATTACATAGTATGATATGCATTGGTGATTTCTCTTTCATGTACATTGTTATCAAATAAATTCTGACAAATTTGATACAGATGTAGTTAGGTCAAATAAATATTTTATTGTTATGCAAGCAACCAAATTTTGGTTTTTGTCTCCTATTGAAAAGCTACATTGGCAGATTATTCTTGTTCCTTAATGTTGGCTCCTTGATCTACTCTAGTTGTATTAACTAGTGTTTCAAAGTGAGGATTGTAGACTTCAGGATAACAAACTCTCTGATGTGAAGGTAGGCTGCAAACCAGGTGAGATCAGCTTGATCTTCAAGATAGAGAGTGTGTGGAGACTGAGTCTAATCACCACGACAAGCATAATATGTTGATCATATCTGTGTAATGAAACTTCATTGTAATCTCTGGTAAATGATGTTCATGGTAGGCTTCCTAGTTAGCAATTGTCATGCCTTTTGCTCTCGATGGATTTATGTGGAAAGTGATACATCATGAATTATGGGTAGCAGAAATGGTATTTATATCTGAAGCCCTCTGAGACCTCCCACAAGGTTTCTCATTTTTTAGGCATGCCTTGTATTCTGTTTTGACTAAAATAAAACCTTAATCACTAAATATAGTGGTATATATGTACTGAATCCACAGTTGTTCTAAAAGATTTTCAAACCTTGGGACATAGTGTAAAATGTAGTGGAATTCACATTTGTCTCTATGGATTGTCAAGCCTATGGACAAAGTAAAAATAACCTTACTCCACTTTGTGGTTAGTTTGTCCAATGTGTACAGGCTTTGGAATCTCTGAGCCGATGTTTAAGGTGGAGCTCCTCTCATTGGTAGTTCTTTGTGATTAATTCAGTCATAAAGTCTGGCTGAAATATGAGTACCTAGTGTCATAATTGCATTATACATCATGGATAGGAATAAATCAAACAGTTGTGGGTAACATAACATCAAAATATATATTAGAATTATGTTAACATTCATATTTAACAGTAAATAGCAATATTTATTAGTTTATTTCATAGTAAATAGTAATATTTATTAATATTTTTGCTTTTAAAAGATTTTTCTATGTTTTGTATGTACATTCATGTAGTATATTTATTCAAAATGTATAATCAAGAATTGGGTAGAGTTGGTATTGGTTGTACTGTGACCCTTCTTAGTTACTAAGAACGTGCTAGCATATTTAGCCTTGCATCCAGAAAAAATTTTCTTTTATTCAGGCAGAGCATGGGGAGTTTTTGGTGGAGTCAGGGTAAGAAGTGAGCAAGTCAGAGAGATCAAGGACACCATAAGAATATACACAGAGCCAACTTACCTGGGACCATAGGGGCTCACAGAGCCTGGGCCACCAAATAGGGAACATGCATGAATTGGACTTAAACCCCCTACATATTTGTAGGAAATATGCGACTTGTTCTTTATGTGAGTCCCCTAACAAGTGGAATGGGAGCTGTCTCTGTCTCTATTCCTTGCCATTGGATTTCCTTTCCCTACTTGGACTGCCTGGTTAGGCCTCAGTCAGAGGATGTGACTAGTCCTCCTGGGACTAGATGTTCTATGGTAAGGTGGTACCCAAGGGGGCTCCCCCTATCTGAGGAGAAGAGATGAGGACAACAGTGATAGGAATTTGTAAAGATGTAACCCAGAAGAGAGGAGGGAGAGGCCTGTGATACAGATGTATAGTGAATTTTTAAAAAAATAAGAGAAAAGAGGTCAAATATTACCTTATTTAAAAAATAAGAGAAAAAGATGTATAGTGAATTTTTAAAAAAATAAGAGAAAAGAGGATACAATATTAATAAACATTTTCTTTTTCCTTGGGACTTTCATTTGAAAGCCTTTTCTAAATTATGTGATAGAATACCATTATCAAGCACAGATTTACACATTGAGGACATTTTCTGTAATGATTTTCATTTGATTACTGTATTTTAACCTCACAGAATTGGCAAAGCTGTAAAATGAGTTGAGGGTCAAAGAGGAACTGCACAGCATGCACAGAAGTGCTACAGCACAAGGTATTACCTAGGACCACACAGGTAATGCAGAGAGAAGGTACTCGAAAGAGAACTGCTTAACCACTAAGGCAAATGTAGAAAGTCCCATATAGGAGTTGACTTTTAAATGGGACTTTAAAACTATGAGTGGATTTAAAGATATGAAGTAGGACTTTAATTCAGATGAGAAGATGTAATTTTATTTGGAATTTAATATGCACTCCTCATAGTCCATGAATGACTACCTTTATGCAGTCTAAGCCAATCCGTAGCTGTACATGTGATTTATACCTTATCAGGCCAAATTAATTGCTGTACTTCACCAAGTTCAAAAAGAGTTTCCTTGTATTTAGCTTTCAAGTGGAAATATTAACCTGCTCCAGGTATAACTACTTTTCTTCTCAAAGAGGGATAAAAATGTGCAATTAAGTTCAAACATTTTCTTAGAACATGTGTGTCCTACTGGGCAATTTCAAGGCAGCAAGTGCCTGATACATTTCTTCTCACCTCAGTTTTACTTTCTAAAAACATTCCTGGAGCTTTTCAAATCTCTAAGTAGAAAGGTGTGTCTCTCTTAGAAAGACTGTTAATGTAAGCTCTGAGATGAAAGCTTATAAATGTTTAGGAACTGGAGTGTGCATGAGCAGGCTCAAAGGCTTTTCCTACTGTTGAGCCGGCCCTACTGATTTGGAATTAATAGAAAGTACTGGATCAATGTGTAAAGAAGCAGACTGAAGCAAGGTCACTTGAGAAAGTTTCCAGAAGACTATTAAAACAAATGCATATTTTAATGGTCATAAATATCACCTTAACCTTTAATTTCAAAACATTGGGTTAATGTGTGTTTAATGATTTATTTACAGGTTTCACATTGAAGTGCTTACATTTACATTAAAGATAATTTAGGAGAGTTATATTTAGTTTATAGTGTTTGGTTATTTATTTGTTTGATGTATATGTGGGTTTTTGGTTCGTTTTATATTTGTTTGTTTGTTTTTGTTTTTTGTTAATTAATTAATTAATTAATTTTTGGCCAGCGTGGATGTCTGATGGTAATTGAAACCAATTATCAGCAGAGTAATTTGAAGCAATGCCTATATTTCTTTTCTGTGAATTTGAACTGACCTCTTGTGACTAATAGAACACAGTAAAAATGACACTATTTTATAATCACTGTTATGCTAATATGTTACGTTAATGAAGGCCACCCAATTCTCATTTTTGATAAAGATAATAAACATTGAGGGAAATTACCAAAATTTATTGGTTCATCCCTCTCTAAAGGGCTGCATAGCCAATCACCATGCTGGGAAAAGACCTATAGAGCAGGACTGAGTACATGGGAACACTCTGGTTAATGTCTGATGCTAAACCTACAAATATTTGATTATCACTCTCATGATAGCATATTTATAGACTGAGTATACAGACTTCACAATGCACAGGCATAACAGACCCTAGTTCCCTATCTTCCAGCCTGAGTCCCAGGTGTCTTAAACTACAGAACACTATCTCTTCCATATTATCCCATTCCACCCAAAATGCAAACTGTTGTAAACATAGCATCTTAGAATTCTATGCACCTCAGTTCTGAGGTTATATAAGATATAGAAACAGTATCAAAGGCAAGTTTTATCCAAGGGCCTTTTATGTCAATCTTGTTGTGCATAAATTTTATTGAACTTTTTAAAACTAAGTATCACTATAGAAACAGATCTCTGAGGCTATTTATGAGGGCTTAATTCATATTATATGAATTAAGGTTGAAAAACCATATGAATTAAGGTTGGAAAGCCACACTAAGTGTTGTCAGCACTATTCTATGTTCTAGGGTCCCAAACTGAGTAAAACTGATAAATCAAGATGACCAAAAGCATCCATCTCTCTCTATTTCCTGATATGAGACACATGAGATGTTCTCTTCATGTTGCTACATCTTCCCTAGAAACCTTCCTCCAATTGATATCTCCAGGTATTTTACCATAGTACCAATTCAAGTAACTAATATAGCTAATAGGCTATTTATATACAACCTAGGCAGCAGTCTCCCAACATCTTTTAATCATCTATTCTATTCTGTCAGTTTATTTTTAAGTTTTAAACTCTACTGTATGTTTGCTTATGAAATTCAAATATAGTTAAATATTTATTTTTTATACTCTGTCATGTTTACCAATATAATTTATCTCACACAATTTTGCTATTTATACAAATATGACTTTCTTTGAATAAATATTTCTATTGAAATTCTGGTTTTGTTTTTTATTTTCTTTTTCTTTTTTTAATTGGATATTATATTTACACTTCAGATTTTATCCCCCCCACCACCCAGGAACCTCCTATCCCATCGTCCTCTCCTCCTGCTTCTATGAGCATGTGCTCCCACCTACCCTCCCCACTCTCACCTCCCCACCCTCGAATTCCCCCCCCCACTTGGTGTTCAGCCTTCATGAGACCAAGGATCTCCTCTCCCACCTATGCCCTACAAGGCCATCCTCCCCTATGTGTACCTTGCAAGGATCACTCACAGTTTTTAACAAACAGATTAAAATTCTTTAAATTGAAGCTGGTGTGTGGAGGTAGCTTTGTCCAGCTTTGACTGTGGAGCTGTTGGTTACTAACTTGTACCATTATGTCAGCTTTAAGGCACATATACATTATGTATATTATCTAGAATATATATACATATATATGTATATATACATATATATGTATATATATATATATACATTCAAATCTATCATATACATTCACATTTATATGAATACTTAGTTTAATAGATTGGAATACAATGATGTCATATACTTATTTAAAATATTTCCATATAATAAAGAAAGGAGAAAGAAAACTGATAGAATTAAGAGATTCAGGAGAGGTAATTTAGATTTTTAACTCCTTTGATTTAATCATATTGAATATTTTTCAGAGATAGAAGCCTAGACACAAATTTACCTTTTTCTTTCTTTTTGGTTTTAGTTTATTTTAAATAGATCGATTCATTGTCTTTTACCATTGTTTCTTATGTCCAGAGTCTGATAAAAGAGAAAAAACAATATCCAATAATCAAGAGTTTTGTCTTAATTTTACAGTGTACAAAGAGGTGGACAATTTTAGCAGTGCAGGATGCTAATGTGAATTGTGTGTACACACATGTTTCTCATCTCCAGTTAATATAATGATATCATGTATCTATGAAAACTCAAACAACTAACATAAGGTCTTACTAAACTTACTGGCCTTGTTAAATAGGGCATGTTCACCCAATTTTTCAAAACTTTCTAGAAAATCTGTATGAGTGATGTAATTCCCAAAATGTTATTTGATTTTCTAATTCTTGTCTGGAACTCTCTTTGCTTATGATTAGATATATATTTTCTCATCTCCTTTCTGACCAGACAATTCTTTGAAAAATACAATTTTCATTCTGTCTTTCAAATATCCCAGAAACCAAAGCAGTAAACATACTGACAAAAGTTAAGACCAACTCTGTCCTGCTGTTAATGGCCATTGATGCAGGCAATAAACTGATTAAAAAATGTTTTACTGCTGAATCAAGAAGCAAGCTATTTAAGGACAGACATTATTTCAGCACCAAGAGTTTGCAAATTTGCAGTTTGGGTTTTTCACATTAATATAATGTAAACAGCTACTTGAATTAAAAATGACCTGTCATAGTAAAAAACAATTTAGGAAAACAGCATGATTACATGAAATTATAATGACTTGTTTCTTCCATTACCAAAGAACTTGGAAATGCAATAGTTTTTAAAGAATATTATGTGAATCTAATGGAAATGGTTTCTGAGAAAGATTCTTGGCTTTTGTTCATTACATTTCCATATTATTAGCAGTTGTTTCTAGTTAGAAGGCAAATTGAAATTAGTTTATTCTGTTTCGGGGAGGGAACAACCTACTGTTCTAAATAATGAGTTGTAAAACAGTGTGTGGGTTACACATAAAATGATAAATATATGTAGCAAGCATTAAATAGAGTGCTGGAAACCATTATTGCAATTTGCCAATCTGCAAACAATTTTCTTTGTTCTATTCATTAGGGTAAATCTAGAAATAAACATAAACATGATTTAAAAACCATCAAAGGAAAGCTATGGCTTCAACTAGTATCATTATTCTAGGGAAAGAAAAATGATACTCTTGTAACTGCAAGCCTACAATCTCACAGACCTGACATGTATTTCAAGGGGTTAAAAACCACCATCACCAACAACAAAAGGCAAAGCAAATGTAGAGAAAAATATAAATGTAAAGTAAAAATGTAAATGTAATAGAAAGTACAACATACATTCCTAATGAGTGCATATATATTATAAAATATTAGTAAAAGATGAATACGCCATTAGATGAATTATAATGTGTCTTTAGAAAGATACAAATGAAATTCTAAGAACAGTAACAAGAGACAATGAAATATATAAAAAAATTCAGAAAGTCTCATATGAAAATAATATTCCTTAGGGTAGAGAGCTGAGGAACCAGACAGAAAATAAAGCTTTGTCCTTTAGTATTTATTTCAGTCTTAACATTGTTAAGATAATCAAAACATTGTATCTATTAGATTAAGGCAGAAACAATACAACTTAAACTCCACAAAATGAAATTTTATGACAAGAAAAGGTTATGTTCAATTCTGAGACCAGTGAAATGTTGTAGGAAAGACAAGCTTGACCTATAGTTTAGAATTTGAAGAAGGGTTTTGTCTTCTTTCTCTTCATTTTCTTTCATATTCTCCACTTTAATTCCTGAGAGTTAGATAGATTATACATCGACAGACAGGCAGGAAGAAGTACCACAGAAACACAATAAAGAAGGCAAACTTCTGACTTTTCCTCTCATTCTTTACCTGAGACAAAAGCATCTTGCAGGATATTTGATCATACTGTGAACCCTGAGATTGTATACTGGAAAAACCTGTCTTTGGTTGTGGTGTGGCTCAACCCTATCATACAGCTCTAATCTATTGCTTCTGTTCATTGTAAAAAAAAAAAAAAAAAAAAAAAAAGTTAAATAAAGTCAACAATAGGTCAAAAGGTAGAGCAAACAACTAGTTGACAGAGAGTGGACATAGGAAAAATACATAGAGGAAGTCAGGAGGAAGGACAGAGAGACACATAAGAAGTAGAACATGCCATTGGAACAGTTTTTAAGGACAGTGTGGAGAAGAACTGTTTCTTCTGGAACATCAGTTGAGGAGGAAGGTCAGCTGAGTGCTTTCTGTGCATCTCTGAGCTAGCAGGCTTCGACCCCAGCATCTGGCTCCTCAGTCTTCATTTGGTAAAATCGAACAACACAATGTTGTATGCTTTCTCTCCACACAGTAGTGTTCTCCTGATAGTGGGCTCGTGCTAACATTCACGGCCAGATCAATATGAATTATGCCACAGTTGTAGATCTCTAATCAATTTACCAATCTTTGTTCAAATAGACCAACCCTAAAGTAGGGGAAAAAATGACACCTCAAACTCCCTTAAACCATCCAGTCCTAAAGAAGAACTGGTACTTTAGGCTACCGAGTCCCCTGTCCTATTCTCTTGCTTTGCAGGTATTCTCTCTCTCTCTCTCTCTCTCTCTCTCTCTCTCTCTCTCTCTCTCTCTCTCTCTCTCTCTCTCTCTCTCTCTCTCTCTCTGCCTTGCTGAGTATGTTTTCTCACCCCTCTTTTGCCCTATCTTTTTCATAGGTTGATTCTGTCTAGTATGTCTGAGTTTTGCTCTGTAGATACCCAGTGAACCTGAAACTTTTTTTTCATCCTTTTAATGCCTTAACTTGCAGATAAAATGAACATGATCAAAGATGTTAGATGCTAACATCTTCATTTCCTTCCCACTCCTTTTAGCTTCTTCCCCTCCACTTGCCCTCTCCACCCACTCCTTGTCCTCTTTCTCTTTTGAGGAAGTTGGAATGAAGCAAATGCCACATATAATTATTTACCATTTAATACATCCATCTACCATTTTCCCTACTTATTTGCAATGTGGCAAAAAAGCAGAAGCAACATTTTATTCACACAGAGTATTCTTGCTCTGCACAATTCCAACACATAACATACTCAAATAAATTGTGTAGTTGTTGAGGAGAAAAAATAATTAAAGCCCAAGGACAGCACTGTGGAGGCAGCATTCATGCCGTGAGATAAGAACTAAAATGGGTAAAGGATGATATTTATGAATTTTCTAACAAGAAACAAAGACATTTAGCATTTTATGCATAAAATAAGATGTGTTTTTTAGTATTCCAATTATTTCTTCCAATAAACATTACTTTGTCTATTGAAAGGTATTTCATTTTATTATATAAAATATGTCTAATTATATTTTTCAACAAAATCATAATTCCTGGGTGGGGGAGAGAGAGGAGAGGAGACAAGAGGGCACATTATTTATTATGATATAGTGGACAAGTGTAAGTATTAAAAGGCGAAAGCATAAAATTTAAGTTGAGGCAGACTCTTCTTTCCTATAGTCTTACTATTCAATATTATTTAAGCTATGGCACACTTATCCCATTTGTTAAAGGATGATAAAGAAGTCTACTTCACAGCCTTTCTGTATTAACACAGATGACACATATAATTATCTAACAGAGTCTAAAAAGCTGGCTTAAAATCTAGGTCTAGGACTGGATTTGTGCATACATATAAATCATGAATCATGGGATATTTATTTTATAAAATACTACTTGTCTTACAAACAAGCAAAAAACATTAACAATAAAAGGACTCCTAATGATATTCTGCTATACTCATAGATCAGTGACTTATTCAGATATCATCAGAGAAACTTTTTCCTACGGCAGTTGGGAACAAATACACAGACCAGATATTAAGCAGAAAGAGAGACACATTGGAACACACAGCTCTGAATGAAGTGTCTCCATCAAATCCCTCTTAGACTTCATTGACCTCCACAGAAGAGGATGGAAGAGTGTGAGAATCAGAAGGGACAGAGGACATGAGGCAAACATCACCATCTAAATTAGTTGAGCAAAGCTCATATGAACTCACAGGGACCAAAACAGCAAGAATTGGGATGACAATGGTGTACACCAGGTTCTCTGTATATGTGCTTTGGTTTTGGGTTTAGTATTTTTGTGAGACTTCTGAGAGTGTAAATGAATGGCTCTGTGATTTTTGTACCTATTTTTGGGATCTGATCTTTCATTATGTAGTTTGTCTTGTCCAACCTCAAAGTAATGGTGTTTGTTTTATATTATTATTTTTATTTAAATATTTTTTATTGTTATCACTTGGAAGTCTGTTCTTTTCCAATGAGAGAAAGAAAAATAGTAGGTAAGGATAGAAGAGCAAATGGCAGGACTAGACAAAAGAAAAAGTGCAATGAGGATATACTGTGTAAGAAAAATCTATTTTCAATAAAAAATAAACAAAATAAATAATTGGAAATTATATTTTAAAGGATAACATACAGTAAAAGATATCTTTATGCTATGTGAGAAATCCAGTGTAATATGAGTCATATTTAATCTGTCATAAAATACAGAAAATTCTTAAACTCTATTAAAGTTAGAGCATTGGAAATGGCTTGACTCACATAGCTTTTGTCTTTAATTGTGGATATAATTTCATGGTGCAAAAGAAAACACCATAACCGCTAAAAATTAGCTTTCCAGGTAGTTTATTATTTCATTACTTCCGAATGATCTTTGGAACTAAATTGTTGGCTGACAACCTTAGAATATTTATTTAACTCTTTTTTTTAAAAATGATTTATTTATTTTATGTTTCTGAGTACAATTATAGCTGTCTTCAGACACACCAGAAGAGGGTGTCAGATCCCATTACAGATGGTTGTGAGCCACCATGTGGTTGCTGGGAATTGAACTCAGGTCCTCTGGAAGAGCAGTCGGTGCTCTTAACCACTGAACCATCTCTCCAGCCCCCTTTATTTAACTCTTAATCCAATGGTTTTTTTTTTTTTTTTTTTTGATGTAAACAAAGTACGAATGTTAAAATATCTTCTTGGGCTGGTGAGATGGCTCAGCTGCTAAGAGCACTGGCTACTCTTTCAGAAGTCCCGAGTTTAATTCCCAGCAAACACATGGTGGCTCACAACCATCTATAGGGAGATCTGAAGCCCTCTTCAAGCAGGCAAATATACATGCAGCAGGGAACTCATACATTAAATAAAATAAAGTATATATATACATATATATATGTATGTATATGTATATATATATACTATATATATATAATTCTCACAGCTATAGAACATTTTAATCTACTTAAATTTATATAATTCATACATATTAATCATTAGCAAATACTATTCATTATTATTTTAACAAACATTTTAATATTAATATGAACAACATGTGAAGTATGTACTAAATCAGAATGAACAGCTCCTGAGAGTTAGGAGGGTTACCAAGGACAAAAGACAAAATCAGTAATGATTTTGAAATTTACTAAAGAATGCTTTAATAGTAATTTGAGTATTATTGATAGCTCCATTATGGAACAAATATTTCATGATCTTATATAAATCATCATCTAAAAACTGGCAATGAGTAAACCAGATTAAGATTTTTCACTCATGGAAAGTATATCATGGAAATTAAATTACCACCATATTTTAAAAACAAAGTTGAATCATTTGTAAAATATGTTCTTTTCTACCAATAAAATCATAAATTGAAGGGAAGAAAGGAACCAAGAAAACATCTTTAAATAACATGGTCCAGAAATAACTCTCCAAGAAGGTTTTCAGATGAGGATAAGATTGAGTCATAAAAAAACATTAGGTTGAAACCATTTCAAGTGAAGGGAGCAGATATCCACACACCTGGAAGATGTACTCAATTGTAGTCTTCCAAAAAGTAAGGAGAGCTGCCATTTTTAGGTGAAATAGAATAACAAATTAACTAGATTCTAGGAATGTAGTTCATGCTCAAGAGATTTGGTTTAATCTTCAAAGTGTCAATCAATCTGTGTAAGACAGAAGCAAATAAAAGTGAAGAAATTTGAATTGCTTTCCTGGAAACAAGCTTGTAATATACACATAGGAAGACCTGAGAATATCTGCAAAAGTTTATGGTCTTGGTAAAACTGTGAACAGGATTGTTAGATTCAACATGGGAGGAAATCGCCTTAAAAATATTTTTTATTGGATATATTCTTGATTTACATTTCAAATGTTATCCCCCCTTTCCGGTTCTTACTCTTGAAATCACCTATCCTATCTCTCCTCCCTCTGCTTCTATGAGGGTGTTCCCTGACCCACTCACCACTGCTATGTCCCCTGAATTGGCATTCCCCAATACTGGGACATCCAGCCTTCACAGGACCAACGTCCTCTCCTCCAACTGATGCCCAACAAGGCCATCCTCTGCTACATATGCAGCTAGAGCCAGGGGTCCCTCCAGGTGTACTCCTTGGTTGGTGGTTTAGTCCCTGGGAGCTTTGAAGGGGTCTCATTGGTTAATATAGTTGTTCTTCCTAGGAGTTGCAAACCCCTTCAGCTCCTTTAGTCCTTTCTCTAACTCCTCCACTGGGTACCTCATGCTCAGTCCAATGGTTGGCTGTGAGCGTAAACCTCTGTATTTGTCAGGCTCTGGCAGAGCCTCTCAGGAGACAGCTATATCAGTCATCTGTCAGCATGCACGTCTTGGCATCCACAATAGTGTCTGGGTTTGCTGACTGTATATGAAATAGAGCTCCGGGTGGGGCAGTTCTGGAGGGCCTTTCTATCAATTTGTTCCACACTTTGTCTCTGCATTTGTTCTATGAGTATTTTGTTCCCCCTTCTAAGAAGTACCAAAGCACCCACACTTTGGTCTTCCTTCTTCTTGAGCTTCACATGGTGTGTGAATTGTATCCTGGGTATTGTGAGCTTTGGGGCTAATATCCACTTATCAGTGAGTGCATACAATGTGTGTTCTTTTGTGATTGAGCTATCTCACTCAAGATGATATTTTCTAGTTCCATCCATTTGCCCAAGAATTTTATGTAGTCATTATTTTTAATAGCTGAGTAATACTCCATTGTGTAAATGTACCACATTTTCTGTATACATTCCTCTGTTGAAGGACATCTGGGCTCTTTCCAGCTTCTGATTATCATAAATAAGACTGCTACAAACATTGTGGAGCATGTGTTTATATTTTGAAGCATCTTTTGTGTATTTGCCCAGGAGTGGTATAGCTGGGTCCTCAGGTAATACCATATCCAATTTTTTGAGGAACTATCAGACTGATTTCCAGAGTGGTTGTATCAGCTTGCAATCCCACCAGCAATGGAGGAGTGTTCCTCTTTGTCCACATCCTTGCCAGCAGCTGTTATCATCTGAGTTTTTGATCTTAGTCATTCTGACTGGTATAAGGTGGTATCACAGGGTGGTTTTGATTTGCATTTCCCTGATGACTAAGGATGTTGAACATTTCTTTAGGTGCTTCTTGACCATTTGATTTCCTCAGTTGAGAATTTTTTGTTTAACTCTGTACCCCAATTTTTAATAGGGTTAATTGATTCTCTGGAGTCTAACTTCTTGAGTCTTTGTATATATTGGATATTAGCCCTCTATTGTATGTAGGATTTGTAAAGTTCTTTTCCCAATCTGTTGGTTGCTATTTTGTCCTATTGACAGTGTCCTTCATCTTAGAAGTCTTGAAGTTTTAAAAGGTCTCATTTGTCGATTGTTCATCTTAGAGCATAAGCCATTCTTGTTCTGTTTAGGAAATTTTTCCCTGTGCTCATGTGTTGGAGGCTCTTTCCCACTTTCTCTTATACTAGTTTCAGTGTATCTGGATTTATGTGGAGGTCCTTGATCCACTTGGACTTGAGCTTTGTACAAGGAGTTAAGAATGGATCTATTTGCATTCTTCTACATGCTGACCTCCAGTTGAACCAATACCATTTGTTGAAAATGCTGTCCTTTTTCCACTGGATGGTTTTAGCTCCTTTGTCAAATATCAAGTAACCACAGTTGTGTGGGTTTATTTTTGTTCTTCAATTCTATTTTATTAATCTTTCTGGCTGTATCTATATCAATACCATGCAATTTTTATCACTATTGCTCTATAATACTGCTTGAGGTCAGGGTTGCTGATTCCCCCAGAAAGTCTTTTATTGTTGAGAATAGTTTTCTCTATCCTGTTTTTTTTTCTTTATTCCAAATGAATTTTCAAATTACTCTTTCTAACTAGATGAAGAATTGATTTGGAATTTTGATTGGGATTGCATTGAATCTGTAAATTTCTTTTGGCAAGCTGACCATTTTTACTATATTAATCCTGTCAATCCATATGCATGGAAGATCTTTCCATCTTTTGAGGTTGTCTTCAATTTCTTTCTTGAGAGACTTGAAGATCTTGCCATACAGATCTTTTACTTGTTTGGTTAGAGTTACACCAAGTATTAACAATATCACCTAATGAATTTTGATTAGTTAGTGTGAACAAATAACTAAACTGTGCCTTGTATGATCAGTTGGTAAATGTGATGAGCATTATCATGACAAAGTAAGATGGAGATGTGATAATGAACAGGCCATTTATTGTCTATTATATTGAGATGATCTGTAGATACTCAAGAGGAGATAAAAAACTGAAGGTAATTATATCTAGATATTTTATGTTTTATAAAATTAGAGAAGTGAACACAGCCAAATGTTTTGAAGAAGTGTTCATCACTGCTTACTGAGAAGGTATCTGTCTTTTCAATATAATAAAAATGAGTCCCTGCTTTTGTATACTTTCTGAAATTAACAAGTCATTCACCATTCAATCTCTGTCAAAATAGGAAGTCAGTGACAGAGCTCCCCAAATTTTGCACATTCAATAAGACATAAACATATTAAATACTACCAATATTGTTTGAAATTAATGTTGATATTTTATCAAGTTTCAAGAACTCAATAATCACTGATATCATTTAATTCATAAAACTACTCTTGTTGAATACATATAGTCTCTTGTATTTATGCTATTTAGAAGATTACTAGATAATTAATTCAAAAATAATTTGTTTGAAAAAAAGCAAAATTTCAGTGGGGCTAATAAAACCACAAAATATTCAGTGAATTTTAGTGGATAATTAGAAATGGGAAATCTACATCTAAATGTGACCTACTTTCCTCTAAGATTTAAAGAAAATATATTTCTTTTTTTCCTTTTGTATGCTTTATGGAGCATAAGAGTCAGGTATTATCTAAGGTCTGTTGAATTAGCATACAAACTCATGAAATTCATTCATGCTATAAAACTTGAAAATATGACTCTTTTGCCCTTCACACTTATAAACTCTCTTTTATTAGAAGGAAAGTATAAATGGATCACTTTGTTCTTGTTTCACAGTTTTAAACGATAGTGTGAAAGTAAGACTTGGTAGCCAGTGAAGTATAGTTTCTACAAAAACTTACTGTTGAAAAATTTGAATTTTCAATTACCTTATATTCCCTAGAAACCAGAAATTAATATTTACCTGTAACTAAGGAAATTAAAACAATGTGTCAGAATGTTGTTCATGGATGCATGCTATTTAAAAGTCAAAACAGTTTTGGTTGGCATATTTACTATAAATAATTGCTATTTGTCCAGTTTATACTATAGCAATCATGGTTAAAATAAGCAAAACATATTTTTTAATTTTACAACAGCAACTTAAAAATGGTAGTTACTTTATTTCAAATGATTCTCCTTATGATTCTCATATTCAGTCAGAATTAATGCACAGAAGCACAGATAATTCTTCCCACAAGGCAGTATTAAGAGAACTAACTCATGGCTGCTTGTAGGGGTAAGGGAGAAATGTGATCACATTCCTCACTAATACATGAGTAGCTTACAAAATAATGTCAGAAGGTGAAGATATGCACAATGAAACAAAGATTAAGCATGATATTACTGTTTTTAACATAGAACTCTTTTCTGAATAAAAATATTAGTCATGAAATTGAAAGTCATGGCCAATGAGATGGCTGTGTGGTAAATGTTTATGTTACCAAGGCTGACCTTATGAGTTCAGTCTTGAGACACATGTTGAAGAAAAACAACAACAACAAACATTGGTAAGTTGTCCTGTAACTTTTATATACACATACGAATTTTCATGCAGCTCCCTTGCACATACACAACAACAGAAAGAGGTGGGAAAGACAGAATAAAAGAACAAAGGAGAGAAATAAAGAAAGAAAGGATTTAATATATATATATTTTTAAATTGAAGTTCAGTTTGGTATGGTGACTCACACTGAGTAATCTTAACATTTATAATGCTAAGAAAAGAAGATAATCAGGAATTGGAGACCATCCTGATCAACACAAAGAGTTCATTCCAGCATGGATTATATGGTAAAACTATGTCTCAATAAACAGAAAATGAGTCAGAAAGACAGACAAAAGTGCTCATACAGTTGATACTCTGGTAGATATTTGTAGTCAAACAACAACCAATGGAAGATAAAACATAAAAGCACACCAAGACAACTGTGATATATAACTATCTCTTATATGCTGTATAATGGTAATAGATGTAAATGTGTGAGGGGGAAATATTCATAATGCCCTATCTGGAAGCAAAGAATGACAAGCAACTAATACCTACAAGTGAAAGAAGAATTATCTTCTTCCAGGAATGAGCTCCCTTATGGGATGTCCAATGAATAGTGGTCAGCCTTGAACATATAGACACATAAATACCAACAATGACTCAGTAAGCATTGTAGACACACACAAACACAGACACACATACTCACATGTATATTCTTACGTGTACATGCTCACACGTGGATATACATACATATATACTTGTGTATATGTACATATATACATGACATACATAATTGTGTAAAACAATGATAATCAAAGAAAAAGAGTCTATGAACTTTAAAGTGGGAAGGGACATGTAAGGAATTGGAAGGAGGGTATCTGAGTGTGGCTAGAGGGATGAAGGGAACAAAGAGAGGGGACAAAGAGATGCAATTCTATTTCAATTAAAATATAAAAATAAGAAAATTAATGGTGCACCATAGTTTATAAAATATTATTCCTTATTATTTTTATAGAAAAATATGAGCAAAACTGCATATAAACAATACTCTCTGGCTTCAACATAGCACTTAGAATTATCCTAATTTTGTGTCTTATACAGTACAAAAAAAAGAAAGAAAGAATGACCTCTGTGGTTAATTTCTTTATGAAAGAGATAGGGTAATTTCTTTGGTTGGTGAATAAAAATGTAAAAGTAATAAAAAAAAATCCAAAGAATTCTATTTTAACTATAGACCCTATCTATTTGAGAAAAATGAAAGAACCTTAACATTAAGTTAAGTACATTACGTTGTAGGTTTCTGTGTGACAGAATTGTTCCTGGGGAGATATAATGCAGACTTGCACGATTGCTTGATAAGACCATGATAAACCAAACTATGGATCCCACTAATGTATAATATGTAAATCAAAGTATTTTATCGGGATTACTTACAGAAATTTCTCATAGCATCCTGAAGGTAAGAATCAGTTTTAATTAATATTTTTCACAGTGGTATAACTTAGTTTTTTAGTTTAAAGCTATCCTATTTAATATTTTATATGGTCCATTGTGGTAATACATTGTATAATATGTAACAATCAAATCAGGCTAAGTAGCATTCTATATCCATAAATATTTTTTGTTTTCTTATGTTGGAAGACACTGAAATCTTGTCATATAATATTTTATAAGCTACATAATCATTTATTATGAACTATAATCATCCTACTGTACCATCCAAGTACCATGTATACTTTCTATTTAACAGTGTCTAAAAAAATTCTTCTCTTTCCTCATACATCTGGAGTAGCACCTAGGGCAAACTCAAGCATACTTAAGAAACAGACTTCTATTCTATATTGAATCTATTCCCAATGTCGCTAAGCCTTACAGTCAGAGATTTACTGTGGAGTATTTTTCAGCTTGCTAAGTACTCTACATCCATTTCACCAAATCTTCAGAACTCTCAAACATGTTTGATTGATTACTTTAAAAATAACAATTTCATAATACCACTTTTCTCATTTACTAGGAAGCAATAAAAATATAATGAAAATATATTGAATGTATGTATAAAATTTCTGAAGCAAAAATTATTTTGAATATAAATTTAAGTATATTAAATTTCAAGAAAACATATAGAATACAAGGCATTCTAAAAGAATATAAGACGTAGCAACTATATTTTTCCACATTTAATTGCAGGGATACCTAAGTGAAAGAAAACTCTGAATTAGTATTAAAATTGCTTTTTTTCCCTCAGTTAAGCCTGAAACCTACCAAATACCCATTGAACAATGATTTTCTTATGATTTAAATATTTCATCTTTCAGGTTATCTCCTTAAATGTGAACTTAAGCAACAAAAAATTCATTTTGGAAGTCCTTGAAACTGACGACTTCACTAGGTCCATCCTTGCTAGAATAGTCAACAAAGGGTGAGAGTCTCCTTCCAACAAGCAAAGCTGAAAATAAGACTCTAAGCAGATCAGATCAGCTGCCTGAAGACACAGAAACCAATGGAGCTGCCTGGAAGAGGGTAAAACCAAATCAGGCATCTGGACAGAAGATTCTTCATTCTGTTGAGCTATCTACAGGCTGTGCAGTGTTCTCCAGGTTCTTAGATTTAGGAGCTGTCACTTGTGCTGACTCTCTTTTTAATGATCCTGTCAATGAATCATTTGTGGTCCTATAAGGAAACACTCACCATACTATTGAAGGTAACCCTGTTAAAACTCATAGTTTATTACGTTTAGACTATGATGGTATCCATATTTTGGTCTGTAGTGAGCTCCCTATCTGGGCTGAGTAGATGTGTATTTTAATTAACCTCAGGAAAGTTTGTCATAAAGTATCTTTATGTGCTCTCCCTTGCCTAGAGTACCATTGTCCTCCATGTTCAGGTTCTTTTGAAGCTGTGTAAGAGAAACTTCAAACTTATGAAAGCCTGGGATATTTGTCAATATTTAGGAGATCAAAGAATTCTTGTATAGTTGAGAGATTCCTTCCTAATGTGCCATTAAATAAAAGGAAAATATCCCTCAAGTATTTATTGTCTTTCTCTCCCGTTGGAAGTTCCAGACTATTTAGACTTACAGTTTTATGCCAGAAGAAGACTTTGAGAATGTGAAAGAAGAAAAATTACTTAATGTCTCTGAGTATCAAACTCTAAGTTGTAAAACAAAGTACCTGTGTCAGCTGTGCCATTGGCTTGTGAGTAATTAGTGCACACCGTTTTGAATGGCTTCTAGAACCTGAGAATTACTAGCATTAATTATTGCTTTTTTTTGAAAAATAACAAATGAATAATATTGGTTTACTGCAAATATTTCCTCTGCCTAGAATATAAACCAAGTACTCTGACATGTGTATAACCATAACCACTCACTATGTTTTATTGGAATTTGGATAAATACTAGATGCCCATCAGCACCTGACAGGAATTTATCACTGTTTGAATAATGAGCCCAGTGTATTTGTATAAAGTTAAAAATCAAACCAGGTTGAAGTATACACTAATTCTACTCAAGACTATTTCAATCCATTATTTTCATATAGAAAAAAGTTAGTTTTATAATGTCTAAGTTCTGAATGTGGTTTTAAAAAAATAGAAACAAATGACAGACAGTGCTTAGGAAACTTTTAAGAGGAAATACCCAAGACAAGAAAAGATATTCTGGCCCAAAGACCCAAATGTATTCTTCCTGAAGTCAGGTGAGCATCATCAGTTCTTACTATAGAGAGGTGGTACATGGAATATTAAAAACATAAACATATGTCATGGGCATTCTGACACCAAAATTGCTCTCATTGCATTGTAAATCATGATCCTGAATAAAATTGAGCAAGATGGAGATGAAAAAAATCCTCCAATCTAGGCTCAATAGAAAAATAAAAGTTACATAGACTTTGGTTAATCTTTAGAACACACACACACACACACACACACATACTTCTGAGTATATCTCACTAGAATTTTCATTTTATATATTTATGACTCCCTTCTCATACATGACTTTTTAAAAGCTCAGCAAAAAGATCTCTGAACACTCTAGGTAATGAAGAAAAAGAAAATGGACTTGAAATAACATTTAAAGATATTATATGCAACAAGTGGTAAAGAAAAATAATTTTCTCCCTAACAACATGTTTCCATGGCACTATTTGAAAGTTTTTTCTCAACTGTGTTGATAAGAGTTGGAGAACAGATTGATGAATAGATTGTTTCTCCAGAGCAACAGCAAATGGAGGAGACAAAAGAATGTGGCAGTCTGTGTCATCATATTATAAGATGATAACAGTGTGTTCAAGGAAACCTCTGTAAATGAGAAAGGTAAAAGGCAGTCTCCTTCAGATGTGACAAGAAGTGTAATTAAAAGAAAAATCACACGGTGCACATCTCAGAGTCATAGATACAGAGGATCTTACAAATCTCCCTTTAGGACAGAAACTTGGGCCTAAACAAATAAAATGTCTTCTTTTTGAAATGAGGCCATCCCTGACTACTTGTAAATATTCCATAATTGCTTTAGTCTCCCAGTAGCTACTGTGGACTTTCACATTCTAATAATTTTCTTTCCAGATAGGAGTATTCAGTGCAGTGATCCTGTCTCACTCTTCTTACTGGTCTTAGTTCCTCCCTGTGCCATTTGTAAGCCTTCAAAAAACAGGAACCTACATCTGGTCATAAGGATGAAGAGCTAACTACAAGTTGCTAAAGGTTATACTTGAGTTCATGAATGTATAAAACACTTGTGATGGTTTTCTGTGGGAGGAGAGAGTATACATTGAAAATATAGTTGAAGAAAGAAATTGTGGTTGCCAAAGAAAAAGAAATAATTAAGATATTTTAAAAACATAAGACACACAAATAACTCTAATAAGGCTCATTCAAACATGACTGTAAAAAAGCTAATTTAAAATTGTAAATGTAACTTTTATTCATTGCTTGGAATTAAAGTTGTATACTAAGGGTGCATCTGTATTCCAGACATATCATGCAGACCTTGGTCTTTTAATGTGATGTCTTACTGTCTTACCAGAGCAGTCATGTTTCTGGATTAAAATTTGTCTACATCTTCTCCTCTTCTCTTTAAGCTAAAAAGTGTACAAGTTTGACTATAAAAAAACTACTAATTCACCAAATTTAGTAGTCCAAATATTCTTATGACTTTCTGTTGATCTATTTTTCTTCAGCTGGGTTGTTGAGCTATCTACATGCAGGGGGATCTGCTTTATGTGTCAGCTACATTGTGTCTTCCTGTTTCTCTTTCTTCCTTGGGTTGTGCCTTGTATGTGGAAGCTTCTTGTACTTAGATCAGATATTTATAAAGTTTGATGGAGCTCATAGTCTTTCATCACGTGTGGAAACATAGAGAAAACTTCTTGCCCAATGTAACACATTCTCTGACTTCCATTCTGATATTAAAACATCTTTAAAGCATACAGGTTGATCTAATTCTACAGCTTTTAACAATCCAGTGTCACCCAGGTAGTTTTATTTTCCCTTCCCATTTATCAGGGCACACTTAGATCTCTAATGAACCCACACATAAACTAGACACTTAAGCACTAGCATTCTCTGCCTAGATCCATGCCTAGTGAGCTGGGCTTCTCATCCATTTAAATGCAAAAACAATCATACTATATTACACCAGATTTCAATATACAGTGTCTCCAATACTGAGCTTAGTTTTCTCTACTTTCTTACTGAGTTTCTGATAGAAAAGTCTATCTCTTGTTGTTTGCTGGTGGGAGGCAAACTAACCCCTTTGGGGAACACCAAGAATATCTTTTGCTGATCTGCTTTACATTGCCCAATGCCCACACTTATACATTCTACAAATTCCAGAAGATGGAGGTCTTCTAGAAAAGGTGCTAGGAATGCCTTTTCAAGTGACCTTGACTCTCACAGTCAAAATAATGGGCATTTTAGTATCTAGGAATATTGGCCTCTGCCTGTCTAATTACATAGTCATAGGGGTCATCCATGTTTGCTAATCAAGCTTTTAAACATTTTTACGTTCTGCATTTACACTTTCAAAAGCTGATGTTTCAATTAATTCCTGTCTCAAATCTGTATCTAATATTGCCTTGTTTACAACAGACTTTAATCTATGTAAGAAGTTGATCAAAGTCTCTCTGGGACATTGTAAAATCTTTCTGAAGGACATAGACCTTTTCCCCTGTTCTTCCACCTTAGCACAGGTTCTTAAAGCTACTAAAGAACATTTATATAACAATAAAGTCATCAAATTGCATCTGCTGTCTTAATTCAGAAAATTAACCTTCACCTAACTAGTGATCTTTCATGATATTAACACATTTAGACCTACTACAATTTTCCATAATTGCAGGTTATTCTGGCCACAATGTCAACCACTATAATTGAGAACCATCTTCCAGTACAGCTGCTGCTAAATCTTTTTAGGTAGATAATCCTGTTTTGAGTAGCCCAGGTATTTAACATCTGTCTCACATAGGATGAGCTCATTCCATAAGTTACTACTTAATTTGTAAAATGTTTAAGATCTTATATTTTAACAGGATTCCAGATTTGTTCATTATTTAAAATTTTTACCATTTTCAAGATTGGTTTCCATATTACTGGGAAAGCTAGTGGAGGTGGTTGCCTTTCCTCAGTTTCATTAAAATGTGGGGCTGTAGGTTCAAAGGGCCACCGTGATTTTTAATTTTATTAGGTGGTATAGGTTCACAGTTAGGTACTTGTTTTTCTTTTTTCTTTGTCTCCTTTCTCTGAAGCCTTTTTACTCTTACAGCTAATTCTTGTTCTACAGTTATGTTTCAATAATTTTTAAAGGAAATATATAAAGATTGCAATTAAAAGTAGGGAAGAATTTATTCTAGTTTTCACAATTGCAATAACTACTGCAATGGCTATTTCAGGTAATGTTGAAAGGCAAGTTGTGCCTTGTATGTGGAAGCTTCTCCCTCCCTCTCCCTTCCTCCCTTTCTCTCTCTCTCTCTCTCTCTCTCTCTCTCTCTCTCTCTCTCTCTCTCTCTTGGCATCAAGCAAACACTAAGTACCAATGCTTTCTCTGAAGATGATTCCAGGAAAATTTCTCCTCTGCAGCTTTTTCTCAAATGTCCTCAGTTTTCAGCAATAGCAGTGGGCTTTCTACTTCTCCAATCATATTAGAAGCCAGATGTAAAAGTAACTACTGGCCAGATATATTTGTTATCTCAGAGGCATATTGCTGAATAAGATCACTCTTTTTAGTTCTTTCTGAACTCTGTATAGCTTCTTCAAGCCACCTGTCTGGCTCAAACTTCTCTTTAAGCTGGCTGATTTGAACTGGCTTTTCTAGGCTCCTCATTGATTTGCTCTGCTTGGTCTCAAACTAACTCTGACATGTAGCAATAAATGTCTATTAATAAATAAATCCCAGTGGCAGGTTAGATATCTACCCCAATGGTTTGCATTCTAAAATGGAAGACCCACACACATAGCCGTTATTTTAATATGCTTTTATCAGCACAATAGCTGGGTCACTGCCTAACCTCCATGCAGTTAATCTTGAGTTATTAATTATTAATTCTATGTTATATCTTGGATGCACTGGACCCATTTGGGCAGCTTGCTGGGCCACTCTCACCTGGCTTCACATGGCCGCTATGCCTCTCTTTCCTGCATTCTTATTAGGAATGGCATTTCTTCTCTCGTCCACATTCTCCTGGCATGCTGGATCTCCCTTCTTCCTCCTCCTACCCTTCCCAATCCCAGGAATCCTAAAATTCCTCCTCTCAGTCTTTTCCAGCTATTGGCTGTTGGCTTCTTTATTTACCAATCCAAAGCAATGGTGGCAGGTTCCCAGAAGTTAAATGCAGACACTCTCCTGCAAACAGCTCTTTTGGGGAGAATACATAATTATTATTAGAATAGAAGCAGCTACACTGGCAATTTGCCCTAATCTTCTGTCTCCTTCTCATTCTCTAGCTTCAACTGCCTCTGCTGACCGGTCCTGCACAAACTGCACAAACTGAACAGAACTCACAAATGAAATCAACTGTATTGCATGAACTACACTGACTGAACTAAACCGAACACTCCAGCTCAGTGATTGGCCTTAATTGAACTACACATTAAACTATACTCCTCTCTCTCTCTCTCTCTCTCTCTCTCTCTCTCTCTCTCTCTCTCTCTCTCTCTCTCTCTCTCTTCCTCCCTCCCTCTCTTTCTGCACTGCTCTCTTAAGTCATCTCTCTTTCCTGTACTATTCTATTAAATAGACTCTGTCTTCTGTGCTGTCCTTCTAAAAGTTGACCATGTCCTATCTCTGACTCATTTTGTCAAATCTTTCTCTGATTCATCACTTCATGTGCCTCTCAATAGCCTTCACTTTCAAACACGGTTGTTTTCTTCTACAAACGAAGTTTACGTCCATTGTCTGTAACTAAATTGTGTACTAAGGCAGCATTTGTATTCCAGCTGCTTCATGCAGACCTAGAATGTCTTTGGAATTGATCCCTTGCCAGAGCAACCATGTTATATTGAGGAATTAAAATTATGCTGTATATCATCATATTTACAAGTTCAAAATGAAATTTATGAAAATTTGAGGTTACTCTCATTTGAAATCAAAAGTAAATATAAATTATACTAGAATAGAAATAATAATTTTCTATAATATACAAATATTATAGAATATAAGAATATTTAGAAAAAATTAAAGACAGGAATTTGTAGTACAAATTGTGCTATGTCTTCCTGATTTGATTTTTAAAAGAATATAGTTCTCATTTGAGAGTGTTATTAAAAGTTTTTAATTATTCCTTCTTCAGAGATGACCACTATTGTAGAATGTCATCTAGCCCAAGTCACACATTGCCACATCTATTGATTGGCAGCTTTAGCTATGTAAGCAACTAGTTGTCTCAGCCATGTTGGAATGATTCTTAGTAAACATTGTAGCTTCAAACATCTAGAGTCGTCATTCTTGCCTATTACTGGATTCAAGGTGAATCTTACTTCTTTTACTTAACCTTGTTGCCTATCCTTCACCCACACAAACATGCACTACAATGTACCTTTTAATGACTATTTTACACACTCACTGCATGGCAATAAGTGATCACTGAAAGAACAATATATAGGAAGTGTGTTGTTAATGTTTGTCAACCTGACACCAACTAGAGTCACCTAGGAAGAAGAAACTTCAGTTTAGAATTGCCTCCACCTGACTGGTGTGTTTGTGGAGAAATTTTTTAGGTCCGTTATTTTTTTGATTAATAACTGTAGGTGTTGTCGTGTCAGTGCAGATAGTGTTAGGCTTTATAAAAACAAGCCAAGTAAGATATGAAGGGCAAGCCATTAATTAGCAGTCCTCCGCTGTCTCTATTCAGCTCTCATCTCTGGATTCTTGCCTTGGCTTCCCTAAATAATAGGTATAATAAGCCAGAGAGAATAGAATCTTTCTTCCACTATTATTCTTGCTTATGGTCTTTATCACAATAATGTAAAAGCAAATTGCCATTACAAAGGAATGTTGCTGTGACAATTTTTTTTTCCATCTGGAAAGATCATGGAAGGATTTTTGCAGCTTTGGGGTAGAATAGGCCACTGAGTCCTCAGAGCTTACTAAACTGTTATGGAATATGGAAAAAATAATGTTCAGATATGTGCAGATGGTGGAGTCACTTCATTGCAATGTTTCAGATGGATGTATTCATTATCAATGCCATTTATAGGGTATTTTGGACTAAGAATCTATTTAACTGAAGTCTTTGCCTCTAGGCTTCTGACTTGTGCTACTTATTGGCTTAGCTTCAGTGGATGAAAGACTGTAACTAGTAAGGTGAAAAACACCTTTACCTCTCTCAAATACTTTTGAAAATGATGTTCTTTACAGAAACAAAAAGCAAGCTAACACAGAAGATACTAAAATAAAAGAAAGTGTTTTGTTTAGTGAAGACTCATCAAAATTAGAAAAGGATTATTTATCAGATGAGCTGATATGTACAGTAACAACAAAGGCTGTAGTCCACATAGATTGAAGATCACACTCATAATCATCATCAATATCAAGGATATGTTACAGGATATCTAGTAAAGAGTTGAAGGTAAATAAAAAAAAATATCTTAGAAACAGAGAACTCTTCTACCAATACTTTTGTCTATTATACACCCACACAAACATACATACATACATACATATAAATAGAGATAGAGATAAAGATGAGAGAGAGAGAGAGATTGAGAGAGAGAGAGAGATTTGCACATGGTATTATTTTATCTCAGGTATTGAAGGAAACATTTTTGTGACCTTAAAGTAAGAGTTGATGAAATATCTTCATGATAATGCTAAAATATTTTATGTATATTGGATTTTCAATGAACTCATAAGTCAAAGTTCTTGCAGTTCCTACCTATGTTAATAAGCAGACCTCAGCTATTCTGCTTACAGTGTTATATATAAGGACCACATAAGATTGTTTTCAGCAGAAATGCTGCAAAGTTTACCAAGAAAGGATTTACATTATTTCCATGTGTTTAAGATGGTCAAACCAGAACAGCCATTCTCCTCCCTTTCCTTGTACAATCTCCATCATAGATTATTTAAATCTCTCCCATTCAGATAGAACAGGGAAGATTGTGAGGATAAAAGGAGGCAGGGAAGCTGAAAAGGTGAAAAGCCGTCTGAGAATTGGTGACGTGATGGTTCTAGACAATTAGAAATTCTTCAATGGGAGATGGGGCACAAAAAGATATCTAGTACAGTCCTAAAGATTGTTTTTTAAAGGAACAAGCATGCCTGGATATTTGCTCAATGGTTCCTCTTCTAACATATTATATTACATTGTGTATGTGCACATACATGTGTGTGTATGCGCACGCTTGTGTGTATGTGTGCGTGTGATGTATGTAGCTTTAGTGCCACATCAGTGTGTATGTGAAAGTCAGACAACAATCTCTGTGTCTCTTCTCTCTTTCTAGCATGTGGTACCTTTAATGCTCAGTTCACCATGCTTGATAGCAAATACCTTTAGCTGATGAGTCATCTCACTGGCCCTCTACTGATTTTTCTTATATTCATTGGTTTTAGTTCATTAAAAAAAATATTACCTGTACCCTGGATACAGAACGCTCAGAAACTCAGAGAACAGTGTAGTTGTACCAATTTAAATTTATCCCCATTTAGCTTACAAATGAATGAGACTCAGATTATGGCTATTCTATTTGATTTTGACAATTACTGGGGAGTAATCATAATCTATTTTTTTAACTTCTGGCTACTTCCCCTGCAGTATACCCCACAATACTTGACGTTTCTCCTGGCCATGTGCACAAGGTGCATCTCCTGTCATGGCTGCTTCCTCCTCTCTCCTCCATCCTTCTCCTCCATCTCATCTCCAAATGGGCAATGCCCAACTAGATAACTAAAAATCTCCTCTCTTAAACCTTCCATAATTCCCTGTACCATTTTTATTTAGCCAGTAGTTTTAAATTAAGGAACAAGGTTTCCACAACAAAAACTAGTAAAGTTGAAAATTCATTCACAAGCAACTAGACCTCCAGGCACAAAATTTAACATTACAATACATAGCAACAGACCAACCCTCAAAAGAACAGCATTCTATACAAAAATCAGGTACTTAGTATTTCGGGGTCAGACTACCATGAACATTCATTGTCCATTGTTTCTATACTAAGTTCCATAATCAGACAACAGAAGATAGACATGACAATAGAGACATCTGCTATGCTACCAAAAAGAAAATATACTGTTTTTGTTTTTCAGTTAGGACATCAATGTAAGCCTTTTAAAGTGAAATAGAAACATACCTAGAAAGTATATGACCAGTAAAAAAGGTGATGACACTGTTAATATTCAAGCACACAATTGTAGGGAAACAGTAAATGGTGTGACCAACTAAAGTATTACTAATTAAAGCATTTTAAATGACCCAAACCAGAACATCTCTTATGTCAATAAGTTGAAATAACAGTCTTATCTTTATTTTGTGCAACTGTTCAAAGCAAACAGATCATCAGGTGAGATAAATAATAAAATAAGTATATTTGAGTTCGACATTTAACAACAGAAAGACAAATATTTAGATATGAGGTATTACAGGAGATTATCATGAAGCTTTTTACAAATCAATACTTAATTCTTTATATAAATATCCTTTTAATGTATACACTCAGTAGAGTATATACATTAAGAGGATATTTATATAAAGAACATATTATAAATGCACAGGAAACATTGAACACTTGTAAGTGAAGCCAAAAACAAAGCTTAGTTTCAAAGACAATAATTCATTAACAGTATGATCCTTCACCACAGTAGAATGAATTTTGCAAAATCACCAAAAAGCCAACAGGTGTCTCCGATTTTCTCCATAACAGTCAATGCAATGTGAAATCATCTGAGAGCCAAGAAATAGCTATCAATGATGGAAATTCTATAATTTTCTTTTTTTTTTTTTTTTTTTTTTTTTTTTTTTTTTTGGTTTTTAGAGACAGGGTTTCTCTGTGTAGCCCTGGCTGTCCTGAACTCACTTTGTAGACCAGGCTGGTCTCGAACTCAGAAATCCGCCTGCCTCTGCCTCCCAAGTGCTGGGATTAAAGGCGTGCACCACCACCACCCAGCGAAATTCTATAATTTTTTAAGTGAATAAATATATAACCTGTTTATCTTAAGTTTTCATATCCTTACATTCAAACACATTTATAGGTTCATAGAATCTAAAAAAAAAAACATGCAGTTTTTTTTTTTATTTTTCCCGATGTGTTTTATACCATTTTAATTACATGCAAGTATTTTAAATTTTCTTTTTCTTATTCTCTCTCTCTCTCTCTCTCTCTCTCTCTCTCTCTCTCTCTCTCTCTCTCTGTGTGTGTGTGTGTGTGTGTATCTGCAGAAACAAGAAGGTACTTAATCTCCTATACTGGTCTTACAGACAGTTGTCTGGTACCTAATATGTGTCATTTAAACCAAATTTGTTTCCCTTGAAAAAGCAACATTTCCTCCAAATAACTGAGTCATCTTTCTATAGTCTGGGAAAATGCGATTTAAGCTGAATTAAACAAGCTTATACTTACAATCCAATAATTGCCAATACGATTTTTAAAATGAAAATATGATTAAAGTATTTTAATGTTATCCAAATTAACAATTTACAATAAAAATCATGATTATTATGATCATATCACACATAGAAAGACTATTATCAACACACACAGAGACACACACACAGTCTTATTGAAAATGGATAAACAGGAATGGTTAATTACTGCTGGTGAGGCTGGCAATTAGCACAATCATAATAAAAACATTTTCTAGTTTCCTTGAAAAATATAAGATTGAAATATAACATAGCTTTCCAACTACTGAGTATAAAAAAAGTAAGGGGCTAGGGAAATGGTTCAGGAATTAAAAGTGTCTCTTATGAGAAGCATGACAACTAGACATAAACCCACATATTTCCATATATTCAGGAAATGATGGTGGTCTGGCTCTAATTCCAGCATAAACAGCTTAGGATGAGACAGGAGATCCCTTCAGCAAGTTGTCATGCTAAATCAGTTGTGTTCAAATGATGAATCCTTTTTCAATATGCAATGTAGAAAGCAATGAATAAAGGCACTCAATGTTAACCTTTGGGCATTACATGCTCACTCTACAAAAGCCTGCATATGTGTGTATGTATGCATGTGTGTACTTACATACCACACCACACCTGTACATACACCCATGCATACTACACAAACTTAGAGATGCAAAACACAAAAATCAATAATCAGTGTGTCAGAAAAATCTTTATGTACACATATTGACTACAGTGCTGTTTATTGTTGCTGTGGCCTGGAATCAATTTAAATTTCTACACGGATTCTTGAAGAGAAATACAAATATATATATAAAAAGTTAATAAAAATTGCTAGAATTGAGAAAACTGTGTGCAACAATCAGCTCTAGAATCATCAAGAGATGAAAAGCAAATGAAAAGGTGGGGTTGGAGAAATGAATCAGACTCCGTAGGCATCTAAATTCACATATAGAGACCTCTACACACACACACACACAATACAGAATTGAGACTAAAATATGCACACAAATTCTAGAATACTGACAGGTTATTTTGATATTCGTTAAAAAATTGGTTCATTTTCAAAAGCCTTTAGGAATACTGAAGGTATAAGCTAATGTTTAAGAATAAATTGTTTTGGCAAAAAATCTGGTTCAGTTCCCAGTACCTACATGGTGGCTAACAACTGCCTATAATCTCAATTCAAGGAGATTTAATGCTCTTTATGACCCCTGTGGACACAACTGAATGCAAATAGTGCATATGGGCTCACAGTCATATAAATATATACAAATAAGAAGAAAAATATTAGAACAGAAAACTTTTAGTGCAATAATCAGGTCTGGAAAAATGTATAAACAATTCTTTCTTATAGGAAGTTACTAAAAACATGATCTTATATTAAACAAAATAAAGAAGACTTGCTGGAGTGGCTTGGAGGGAGAGGGAGGAGGCATGAATGCAGACCAAATGGTAACAGAATGATGGCTACAACTGAAAAGGGAAAAGAACTTCTAATATTCCCTGGCATGGTAAGCAAACTATGAAGTACAATAAATATATTTTCCAAAATAGCAACTGTGGACATTTTTAATATTTTGAAGAGGAAGAATTTATAAATGGTTGAGGTGATACACACACTAACTATCCTGATATTATCATAATATATTGTATACATGATTGGAATATTACATTGTTGCAAAAGAAACATTTGAAGTTAAATGTCAATCAAAATTACCACACACTTAATTAGATGGAAGATTCCATCCTCTATTTCACTGGGTCAGTTACTGAGAAAATACAGTATTTAATGGTTTGGCATTCATACAGTGACACAATACTGACCCAGTGAAATAGAGGATTCAATCCCCCACCTAATTTAGTTCTTTACAATGCTGTGATGAGAGTATAGCATTTTTAGTATAATCCAACTGATAAATCTACATATTAATGACAGAACAATATTATTACCTTGAGGTCAGTAATGACTTTATAAACATGGTCTAAAAGAATCAGTGCCCAAAGGAGAACTGATAAATTGTACTTCATTAAAGTTAATTGAATTTCATTCACCAAAATGCATTATTGAAAAGACTATAATAAGTATAATTTCATTATTTAGTTATCAAATTTATTGCATGTGTTCAGCATCTTCAATCTGATTTGTGTAATACATTGTAAAGTCAATAAAGAATTATGATACAATTTTGACATATTTCTGTTATATTGGTATGGCTGTAACCTCTTGACAGCTTGAAAGGGAAATTAATTATCTCAGAAGTATATGTTGAGGAACACAGAAGAAACTTGGGTACTATATTAGCTGAGAAAACCCAGGCAAAGCAAGAAAGATCAGTGTTACTTTTTCTCCTTTGTGTGTGAAACTTGAGTTAACACAAATGAAAATTGTTTATGGTAGGCTGTTTTGGATTTAAACAGAATTGTCTGTATGTAGATGTGTGTATATCTGAAGGAACTTCATTTAAATGTATACTTAATATATAGTCTAGAAATATTAAAGTAATGAAAGGATAAAATATGAGCCATTGGGGAGGGATTCTGTGTGAAGATGTAGACACAATCTAAACGGGAAATTTAAAGCGGTTGCATCATCTGTCTATTCGAAACTAAGATTGTCTGGTATTTTACATTCCCTGTGACTCAGGTGGGCCAGAAGGAAAGAATTTAGCCAATTCGGCCAGGCTTTGCAACAGGAACAGAGCAGTTTGGCAGTAGCCGGACTTGGTGGGAGAGGCTAGGAGAAACACAAGGTCTGCATCTCAAGCTATGTACCAGGCTATGTATTAGACTGAGACTGCCAGTGCCTAGCCAGCAATAGTGTGAATTGTTTTTTTTTTTTTTTTTTAATAATTGCACGCTACAAAACTGAAGCACTAGAAGTACAACTTGGAAGAATCAGGTTGAGAAAACAATAACCACCAAGAACCATCAGAGTTCTCCATCTTCATGTTAAACTTTTAAGAAAAAAAATTCTTAAAATTAGTGTCAAGATTTTAATAAAACACTTTAAATGTTTCTAAAAATGTGCATTTGTAATTCTCACTAGTACTGGGCTTTCAGAGGACTGTGTTGCTGATAGGTTCCCACTACAGAGTATATAGCACTAGGATCTCAGAGTATAGATTTCATAAGTGCTCTCATCAGAGAGCAGAGAATCCAGGGTGAGTAATTGAGATAAAAAGTACTGGGCATATACCCAAAAGATTCTCCAACATATAACAAGGTATATATAACAACATATAACATGCTCCACTTTGTTTATAGCAGCCTTATATGTAATAGTCAGAAGCTGAAAAGAAACCAGATGTCCTTCAACATAGTAATGGATACAGAAAATGTGGTACATTTACACAGGGAGTACTAATCAGTTATTAAAAACGATGAATTCATGAAATTCTTAGACAAATGGATGGAACTAGAACATATCATCCTAAGTGAGGTAACCCAATCACAAAAGAACACACATGGTATGCACTCACAGATAAATGGATATTAACCCAAATGCTCAGTATACCCAAGATACAATTCACAGACCATGTGAAGCTCAAGAAGAAGACCAAAGTGTGGGTGCTTTGGTACTTCTTAGAAGAGGAAACAAAATACTCATGGCATCAAATACATAGATGAGGTGTGGAGCAGAGACTGAAGGAAAGGCCATCCAAAGATTGCCCCACCTGGGGATCCATCTCATATACAGTGACCAAACTCACACACTATTGTGGATGCCAAGAAGTGCATGCTGACAGGAGCCTGAAATAGCTGTCTCCTGAGAGGCTCTGCCAGAGCCTGACAAATACAGAGGTGTATGCTCACAGCCAACCATTGGACTGAGCATGAGGTCCCCAGTGGAGGAGTTAGAGAGAGGACTAAAGGAGCTGAAGGAGTTTGCAATCCCATAGGAAGAACAATATCAACCAACCAGATATTCAGAGCTCCCAGGGACTAAATCACCAACCAAGAAGTATACCTGGAGGGACCCATGGCTCCAGCTGCATATGTAGCAGAGAATACCCTTGTCAGACAACAATGGGAGAAGAGGCCCTTGGTCCAGTAAAGGCTCAATGCCCCAGTGTAGGGAAATTTGAAGGCTAAAAGTGAAAGTGGGGGATGGGATAGGGGGTTTCAGCAGAGGGACCAGGAAAGGAGATAACATTTAAAATGTGAATAAAGAAAATATTCAATAAAAAAAGAAAAGAAAGAAGAAAAGTAATGGATAGCGCATTTCCTAACTAATACCACAACAAATCTAAGTTTATATTCCTCTTCGAACATCGATCAAATATGACTACAAATATCACCAGAACTACATCTTAAAAATTAAAACCATGGCAAAGTGTTTAAAAAGTAACTACTCTTGAGACATCAAATCTTTTAAGTTCAGACTCCATTTTAGAGAGTGTGACCTAAAGTTAAATTCAAGTAAACTAACAGGCAGGCTGATATCTAGCACCGGTTTCCAAGTTACCTCCCCACCCCCGCCCCCCAAAAATTTTGAGCATAGCACCAGTTTCTAGGCTAACCACAACAAGACCTGCATTTCAGGGTTAATCTCCCCCAACAAACCTGTGACTAGCACCTGTCTCCAGGTTATTTCCTCCAATAAATTTGCACCTTCAGCTTACAAGCTCACCCTTACCTAACAATCACCAGTGGAGAAGGAAGCAGATGTTTAGTTTATGACTTCAAGCACCAGCCAATAATGCTAAAGGACACGGTAGCACACCAATTAGATGTTTCATAGGCTAGAAACACTTGCCCCCCACTTGCCATTTTCTATAAAACCTTGCCAGTGCTGTAGGTCAGGAATGGGCTGAACCCAAGCTGGACCTTGTGAATAAAGATCCTTATGCATTTACATCTGATCAGCTCCTGCCTGATCTTTAGGGGTTCAATAGTTCCTTGGTATTACACTCTATAAGTTATAGAAAATTAAAACTTATATTCTTGTTATTTTACCTCACCTTAATTAATTATTTCTAATGGGATATATATTGATAAGTATTTCTGAAAGTAAAACTGAACAAAAATGCTTTAAAGATACATATAATGTGTATCTTTCTAATAGAGCCATAGCATTTAAAGGATTGCAAAATAATTTAAATTAAAAACAAAGAAACAAGGAACAACTCTCTGTGTGTCTGTATCTGTCTTTTTCTTCCCCAATCTATTTGTGTGTGTGTGTGTGCACATGAGCACGCACGAGCATGCCTGAGCATATAGTAAACTGATCTTAATGGAATAGATCTTAAATGTGCATGGGTAGATAGTGTAACCCAAAGGACAAGTTCAACCTGGTTTTTCCAAAGCTGTACAAACTGTAGGGTTCATATTAAAATACAATTAAATACACATGTCTCTCACTGGAAGTACAGATCATTCTGTTCAAACCAAGTGACTGTATTTCAGGATTTCTATAGGAGGTTTTAAGAACCCTCACTTTTGTCAAAGTTCATTTTAGCAATTTTAATCATAGATGATTCAAGGACCACATTATAAGCTCATGTCTAGATACTGATAGATCCCTGAAACTAATAAGAGAAGGTTGTATATTAAGGAATATAATAATGTGTATATTATAAGGTATAAAATGTCAATATTAAGATAGCCTTTTATAGTTTAATTTATATATTTTGTAGTGAAAAACAGTATATCTGGAAGACTGTAAATGTTGATACTTATGCTGGGACTGTAATGCAGGGGTAAGATTCATTCCCCCATCTGTACAGGAAAGTAATGCAGATGGAGACTCAAAAGTACCTAGATGAATAAAAAGAGTTTTAGTAAGGGAAGAGCTTTCTTTGGTAACAGGCTATAAAACAAAGTTAGAAACAGTTAGAAAAAGATCAAGTAGAGACTGTCTCAACTGTTACTACTACTACAAGGACAGAATTAGGTGAAAATTTCTTCCTAATGTCTCCGGCCTACATGATTTGGACATTCTACCACAATCATCTCTAAAAGTAACTTTTATTCAACTGATGTAATTGTGATCTTAGAGTCTTACTGCTAAATAAGCAGTCCCTTTCTAGTTCTTTCTGAACTCTGGCTAACTTATTCAATTCAACTGTTCTGGATCAAACTCCTCTCCAAGCTGACTGATCCAATCTGGCCCGTCTAAGCTTCTTACTAAATTTCTCTGCCTGGCCTCAAACTAATGCTGGCAATTTGTTCTAATCTCTGGCTTCCTCTTACGCCCTGGTTTCAACTGCCTCTGCTGCCCTGTACCTAACTTCATGAACTCACAAACAAACTCAGCTCCACTCTACTGCACTCACTGCAATGACTCCCAAGAACTCAACTGACTAAACTGAACTCAATCCACTCAACTGACATGACACTCTCCCTGTACTGGTTTTAAGTAGACTCTCTTTCCTGTATATTTTCATGAGATTGGTTTTGTCCAGTCTCTGACTCATTCTGTCAAATCTTTCTCTGGTACATCATTTACTCTGTTTCTCAATTAGATATCATTTTCAAACATGTCTGCTTTCTTCTACAAACAAATTTTACTTAAAAGTGTATGCTAAGAGTATGTCTGTATTCCAGCCATATCACTGAGGCCTAGGACTTTGGATATAATCACTTGACAGAGCTGCCAAGTGCTGTATTGAAATTCCTCTATAATAATCAAAGGAGGGAACATATGAACTTTGTTATGACAGTAAGAGAACATGAATAAAGTCTGAAGGCATCCAGCAGTAAATTTCAGAAATAGTCAATTTAAAAAAATAAAATGCTGAATAAATACAATTATTAAGACATGATTTAAAATTGTAATGAGATTTTTACTTGTCTACATTCTTAGAGTTACATTTGTCTATGTATTTACTTACATGCCTTTATGCACAGATGAGACATTCAGAAATTTTCTAGCCATAATGTGGTTCTTAGTATTACCTCAGACATTTTGAATGTGTAATATTTATTTTATAAATAAAAGTGCTATTCAGAAAATATTCTTTTTCAAAATTTATTTTAATTGTATTGATTAGCTTTTGTCATATTATTCAAATACTTAAAAATCACTTTTTTGAGAAGAAACATTTAATTATGAATCATCTATCTACCTATTATCTATCTACCTATTCTCTATCTATCTACCAATCTATCTGTCATCTATCCATAATCTGTCTATCATCTTTCTATTTACCCTTTGTCTATCTCAATGAACTTTAAAGTATCGAGAGTCATCTCTATAGTTTAGTGGTAAATTATATAAATGTTTTTTTTAAACACTAAATTTCCTCCAAAATCTGTGTTCCATAGAGAGTCTTCAGAAACTAGCATTAAAAATAAGAACCAACAAATAAAGCACTTACCTATATTTTTGTATTCTGAAGGTACCAGAGTATCATTTAAATAATGGGAGAGATGTTGGTATATAAATATCCACTTAAGTCTTATGCTTTAGCAAAACCAAAGATAACCCTCAAATAAATGCATAAACTGATGAAAATATATTATTTGAAGATTATATTTCTAAATATGGAGAAAAGTCAGAATGTCTTTTTCAAAGACTGAATTGAAACAGGCACTGGAGAAAGTCTACAACCCAACTGTGAAAATAAGTCTTAGCTACAGGTGAGTAAGTAAACAAGACTTAAAAAAATTCATAGAATAAGAGACCATGGAAAAACAATCACAAAAATTTCTCACAGGGACCAAAGAAGCCAGTCCTTTCTGTAGCTCTACAGGGAACTGCTGATGTCTGCATTGAGCACTACCAGGCCGATGGGATTTGTTCATGTCTTCTCTTACTTAGGTGGGACAGATGTGTGATTGCCCTGACCAACATTTGTTTTTTTTCAGTTACTTTAGTAAATACTGTGGTATACCCTCTTAAACTGAAAAATCCTATTTATTAATATAATTAGTTTAAAGAACTTTTAGAGACACACAGTTGTATTTAAAGGAAAATAGTCACAATTTAGAAAGGGGAAAAAGTATCTATGAAGGAACTAACAGATAGTCCACTTAGTTTCTTCATTATTAAACCTCCTACCTTAACATGATATAATTTTATTGTCTTGTAAGTAAATGTAATAAATTCATACACACATATGTATCTCATAATACCCAGAAATAATAATTGTCAGGTAGTAGTTTCACAATACTTGTAATATTTCTCAATAACTATAGAATGGGTTCTTAGCAAAACGGCAGCAGGATTCTAAATTAGCCCTGTTCAATAACAGTGTCTTGGAATGTATGAAAGAAAAAAAAACAAAAAGAAAACAAAACAAAATAAAACATTTTCTTATCATTACAGGATTAATATAATAAAAGATCTGAAAACTAAGGAATTGTTTTATATGCTACTGATTACATATATCCATGCATAATGGATACTGTACTTGTGTAATGACTATTCAAGATATCTTTACCAATATTTCTTTGGAAATTCAAAAAGAATATAGGGGTTGATAAATATCTCAATACCCAAAGCACTTGCCACAAAAGTATGAGGAATGCAGTTCAGTTCCCTATGATCCATAGGAAGCCAAGAAAGTGAGTTGGTCCTTTACAATGTCCACATTCTAGAGGCAGAGGCAGGGGAATTACCAGGGCAAGCAGACTAACTATAGTAAGCTCAATGTAAAGGTTCAGGTTCAGTGGGTGACTATGTATCAATAAGTGATACTGAATCAATAAAATAGCCAGCAACTATAGCTGATGCTCATCATCAGCTATGGGCCATGTGTTCCCACCCATTACCATAAAAATTATAATATATATACATATATATGTATATATATAATATATACATTCACAGAAGATAGAAAAACACACACAGGTAGACATAAAGATCTCTAAAGATTTCTGATATACCAAATTTATATTATGATTGTATATGTGTACACATTCACACACATATATGTATATATGAATATATATATGTATATATACATATGTATATATACATAAATATGTATATATACATATATATATATTATTTTATGTTCATGTGTGAGAACACAGGGCTCAAAGTTGATGATGAGCTTTAGTAGTTGGCCATTTTATTTACTCAGTAAATAAAAGGTCACATGATACAAATTTTATGATACAAATTTGCAAAACCCCTTTATATGTCAAATTTTCATGTGTAAAGCATAGAAAAGGGACACAATGGAGACTATGCATCATTTGCATAAAATATTTGATTTTCTGATCATTTTAAACCCAACACTTATTTAAAGTGGGAAATAGTGGATATTTATATAGTACTACAGTTGTCTCACCTTAGTGATCTAAACTCCTCTCACTCTGAAGTGACTTCAAAGCATCCTAAGGCATCTTTTGGAAGACATCTGCCATCCTCATGTACTCACTAAATATGACAATTTCTTTCCTTCTGAAAGAATTATTTGCGGGGTACTTTAAAATGTATTCTTTAATGCTTTATTTCTTATAACATGTATGTTGACTTTTTCCTAAGTATTTTTGCTCTTACCCTCTTCTTTGCTTCCAATAATTTATGAAATATCTAAGTTGCTTATTCACTAATTTACTTCATACTATAATATATTCAATTTCTTCCCACTTGACTTTACCCATAAATTGCTTTTTAAGTTTGGTCTTGTACACCTTCTTTTACTTTCCATTGTTTCCTTGATAATTTCTTTTCCTCTACTCAATCTTTAATTAATGGTTTACCTCTGGATTTGGTCTTAGATAGTTATTTTTTTTTCTTTCTACATTCAGTCATGAATGATCCTATCCAAGTCTACAGTGTTTTAAAATGAAAGAATAATAAAAGTATGTTGTTCATTTACTTCAAGGTTTCAGATTTACTATATTTACTATGACATCTAATTATATTATTTAAAATCTATTTGTCATCTTCCTCAGAAAACCCACAGAAAATCTCAGTACCCATAAGAAGAGAATGGAACTTTGCATCTTACCAACTACTGTAATAATCACACCATGAATATACAGTCTTCAGACATACATAAGGCAGCTTTATTCTACAGCTGTCTCATCTTAGTGATCTAAATTCCTCTCCCTCTGAACTGACCACCCACACTCATAATTCTGAAACCAGGCATTCCTTGTGTTTATGACCTCATTTGTCAAAAATATTTGTGCAATGTAAGAAAAAATATGACTGGGGAACCCAGGGTTCCTCCCGCCATGCTGTGGGCAGTTGGCTGGGAACACTCTGGGTTCCTCCAGCTGGAAGTTGGGCCCAGCTGCTCATTAATTAAAGGCCTCTCTATGGCTCCTCATAGTTCCTCACGGAGGTGCGGCCCCAACACATGAGGAAGTCCTTGGGTTTCCAAAACCAGTTTATTGACATGGCAGATGGTGGATGGATCTGGATGCATACCCCATAAAACCCAGGGCAGACCTGAGTTAAATAAGGAGGGGATCAGGGGGGAGGGGCTGAGGAGGAATGTTTAATTGGCTCCACCCTCTGACCTTCAGGTACCTTATTAGTATGTAAATCTCTCTAGGGCCTGGATCATGCCCTCCTGTGTATGTGACTGAAGGGTGAAGGTGGACTGGAGATTAGACCTCCTGTTAGGCCCGACAGCACAATATTTTCTTTTCCAGAATTTATATAATTTCTTCCTCAAAAACATATTTAGAAAGAAATACATATTTATTTGTTCGTTTACAAATATAATTGCATACTGTATATTTAATTTCTTCTATTTCATTGTCATCCAGTGCTGAATTATATGAGGCTCCTAAGACAAAAGAAAATGATGCCAATATGAATAAATATGTTTTATTTAACTTATTAAATTTTGTTTTCAATTTAAAATGTTATTTCAAGATCTCTTTTTTTCCTTTTTTATTTTTATTGTCACTGAATGTCAAATCTTCATTGTTAGGTCATAGCTGAACCTATTAAAGGAGTTGTTCAGTGTAAGAGACTAGATCATACAACCTTAAATGTCAAACTTTTACTCTTGCTGTTCTCTGTATCTAGAACAGAGAGTTAAAAGGTCATGCTGTGCTTGAGTTTTATAGCATCTAATTTGTGGTCCTACCCAGTATACTGACTACTCTTTCTTGGGCTATAGGCAATCCCAGACTAGATCATATGGTGTAGAACTTCTCCAGATCTATAAACCAAAATTCACTTTTGTTGAGAGATTTTTCTAAAGGCTATGTTCTGAGGTTCTGCCATCTGAGGTTCTGCCATCCTTATGGCCACGAAGCTTCTCTCTGTCTTGTTTTTAGCTTTCTCTTTCAATGCAGTATTACTCCTTTTGAAAGGCAACCCAAACTTAGTATTAAGGCTCTGTCATCTAATCTCTGATATGGCATTCTGTCCTTTTATATGTTTTCTTACTTCAGGCCTGATTAAGGACCTTGTGGTTACATATACTATCTACTTAGTAAAGCTTAGTTCTATAGTAACTTAGTATCAATTCTATATCCAAAGCAACCAACTTGCTCTGATTTTTAACAATCTTGAGTGTTGATGGTTCTGGTCTAAAATTTATACTTTTAGGCATTTTTTATATACTATTTACTAAATTTATTCTTTATTCTGTTCACCTCATGTTGCTTTCTACATTTGTTCAATATTTCTGGTATTCTTCATCTTGGTAGTTAAACTTTGAACAGATAGATAATAATACTAATTTTTTAAATTTATATTAAGACTTATAAAATTTAATGTGAAACTGAAGTCAAGGAGATAGACCTAGTGAATCCTACCAATGATTCTTCCAATGTTCTTTATTTTTATTCAAGCAAAACTTAAATGCTACATACTTGTTATGATTGTTTTGTTATTGACATTGTTTTAATTATCTTTAATCTTTTTTACAGTCCAGTTGTTATCCCCCTCTGGTCCTAAACAAGGCTTTGTTCTTCCTTGTGGAAGAAGATCAATAAACTCAGTGCCACAAGGTATTTAGTAATAGAAATTATATTATTATTAGAAAATTATTTATACCAATCTCTAGACTTTTTTGAGTTCTCAGAATAAATCTGTGATCTACTAGACCCTTTCTTCATTCAACTGAAATACGTCCCTTGGCAAAGTATGGAGCTTCATGGACAGGGCATCATGGGATCATCTCTTTCTCTCTCTCTCTCTCTCTCTCTCTCTCTCTCTCTCTCTCTCTTCCTCTCTCTCTCTCTCTCTTCCTCTCTCTCTCTCTTCCTTTCAAGTCACATTTTCTTTTTTTTAATTGGATATTTTTTATTTACATTTAAATGTTGTAGCTTTTCCTTGTTTCCCTCCCAGAAAACCCACTATTCCATTCCCACACCCCCTGCTTCCATGAGGGTGTTCCCCTAACCACCCACCCACTCCCGCCTCCCTGCCCTCGCATTTCTCTATATTGGTGCATCGTGCCTTCACAGGACCAAGGGCCTCGCATTGATGCTTGACAAGGACATCCTCTGCTACAAGTGTGGCTGGAGCCATGGGTCCCTCCATGTCTACTCTTTGGTTGGTGGTTTAGTTCCTTGGAGCTGGGGGTGGGGGGGAGAAGTCTGGTTGGTTGATATTGCTGTTCTTCCTATGGGATTGCAAACCCCTTCAGCTCCTTCAATCCTTTCTCTAACTCCTCCTTAAGGGACTTGTGCTCAGTCTAATAGTTGGCTGTGAGCATCTATCTATGTATTTGTCAGGCTCTGGCAGAGCCTCTCAGGAGACAACTTTAGGAGACAACTATAGAAGACTCCTGTTAGCAAGCACTTCTTGGCATCCACAATAGTGTCTGGGTTTGGTGACTGTATATGGGATGTATCCTCAGATGAGGCATGCTCTGGATGGCTTTTCCTTCAACCTCTACTCTACACTTTGTCGCTGTGTTTCCTCCCATAAATATTTTGTTCCCCTTTCTGAGAAGGACCAAAGTATTCACACTTTAGTCTTCTTCTTCTTGAGCTTCATGTGGTCTGTAAATTGTATCTTGAGTATTCTGAGCTTTTGTGCTGGGAGGATATGCAGAAGGAGGCAGAGGCAAGAGATCATTTTTTTCCATGAGGGTACTAATGGATGTAAGCATGGCAGATAGATATATTCCTCTTAAAGATAAAATCATCATAAATAAATAAATCATTTCTATGTCTCTATGACAAATACACCATCTTTAAATCTTAAACATAAAATAGATATATAAAGGACATGGTTCAGACTAGTACAGGTCCTGTGCTTGTGGCTTCAGTCTCTTCTGATCTTCTTATGATCAGTTGATTTAAAAAGCCTGTTATCCTGATGAGTTCAATCCCCTCTGGGTCTTACACTTTCTCTGCATTCTATTCTGTGGGGTTCATGAGCTCTGCAGGGAAGGATTTAATGGATTCAGCCCACTTAGGGCAGAGTATTCCAAGCTCTCTCTTTGGTCTTGCTATGGTCTCTGTACTTTTGTTTTTATCTGCTTCAGGATGAAGCTTTTCTGATAATGGCTGAAAAAGGCAGTGATATATGAGTATAGCAGCATATCATTAGGAGTCATTATATTGTTATTCTTTTTTAAAAATTATTATTTGGTTTTACTCTAGGACTCCAAACTATTTAGTCTCTGATACTTGATCTTAAAGAAGGGTCAGGTGTGGATTTCATACATGTGGAGTGAGCCTTTTATCAAATCAGATGTTGAATGGTTACTCCCCCAAATGTAGTACCTCCATTGCTCTACTATATTTTACACGCAGTACAGATTATAGATCAAAGGTTTTGCAGCTAGATTGGTATTTATATTTCTCTATTAGTAGCTTAAGAGTTCTTTCCTGAACCAAAGGCACCAAGACAGGGGTGAAGGTTCTATGTAGGCACTAGCTCTACTACCAAATTCAGTGAGTAGTGTGAGTATTCTCTACAGCAATGTGTTCTTCCTATCCATTTGAAAAGAAAGTATATTTTCTTGGTAGTTGCTTGGGTGATTTGGGGGTTTCCATGACTAACAGCTCAATTAGGTGCAATCCAGTCTCAGTACTGGAAGCTTCTTTTGGTATCCAGAGATGACTAGTTGGGATTCTGTCTCCCTCATTACTTGGTAACTTCATTAGAATCATCTTTATATATTCAACTAAATTTCCACTGCACCAGGTTTTCATATCACCTCTGACATGCATGCAATTCTAGCTCTCTCTCTCTGAATTCCCTATTTCAACCCCATCTTTCTTCCCAGGATCTGATCTTCCTGCTCCTCTCTCCCCCTCATCACCAGTCCACAATATCTATTCTATTTCTCTCTCCCAGAATTACCCATGTGTGCTCCCCATCTCTTCTTCTGTACTTGACCTCTAGAATATAACACATTGTAGCTTGGCCACCATTTATTTAATGCCTAATAGTCACATATAAACATACAAATAAGATATTTCTCTTTCTAGGTCTTCTGTACCAGGATGATTTTTTTCTCTAGTTTCATTCATTTACCTGAAAATTTAATAGGGTCACTTTTTAAATAGCTCAATAATAATTCATTATGTAAACATACTGTATTTTCTATATGCATTATTTTGTTGAGGGGCATCTAGGTGCTATCTAGTTTCTGGGATTTATGAATTGACCATAAATAAATATGGTTGAGCAAGTTACCTTGTGGTAGGCTGAAGCATCTTTTGGGTATATTCCCAAGAGTGATAAAACTGGATCCTGTGAAAGATCAATTCCCATCTTCCTGAAGAACCACCACACTGACTTGCATAGTGAGAATGCAAGATTGCACTCCCATGAGCAAAGGATGAGTGTCTGAGTGTCTCACTTATTTCACATTGTTGTCAGCATTTCCTTATGAACATAAATTCAAAAATATCAATACTCACATACTGAATCCAAGAATACATCAAAAAGATCATCCAACACTATCAAATAGGCTTCATCCTAGAGATGAGGTGAGGGTTCAATATATTAAAATTAGTTAATAGAATTTATCATATAATCAAATTTAAAAAAAATAAACTCATGATCAGCTCAATAGATGTAGAGAAGGCCTTTGACAAAATGCAACACTGCTTTATGATAAAAGTCCTAGAGAGTTTAGGGGTACCAGGGACAAGCTTAAATTTAATAAAAGATAGTTTGCAGCAAACAGATAGTCAACATCAAATTAAATGAAATGAAACTCAAAGAAATTTAACTGAAAAGAGAAACTACACAAGGCTACCACTCTTTCCTTATCTATTCAATTTGGTACCTAAAGTTTTAGCCATAGCAATAATAAAATAAAATCAAGGGGATACAAATTGGTAAAAATTCAAAATAATTCTATTTGCAGATAATATAATAGGGTACATAAGTAACCCTAAAAGTTCCATCAGAGAACTCATACAACTGTCAAAAACTTTCGATAAATTGAATCCAAAATTAACTTCCATCAGAGAACTCGTACAGCTGTCAAAACTTTCAATAAAGTGGATACAAAATTAACTTTAAAAAAATCAGCATCTCCCTAGATAAAAGCTAAAAATGGACTGAGAAAGAAATGACAGAAAAAACAACTTTCACAATAGATGCAAGTAATATAAAATATTTGAAGTAACTCTAACAAAGAATATGAAAGACTTATTTGATTAAAAAAAGAAGTTCTTGAAGAAAAAAATTGAAGAGTATATCTGAAGATGGAATGATTTCCCACACTCATGGATCAGTAGAATTAACATAGTAAATATGGTCATCCTACCAAAAGCAATGAACAGACTCAATGCAATTCTCACCAAAATTCCAACACAACTTTTTATTGTGTTGAATATAGAAGTTGAAGAGACAATTTTCAGGGTTATGTAGACAAACAAAATATTAACAAATTGCTTTTGTAATTTATGTTATTTTTCTTTAAGATATATTTTTAAATTTAAGTAAGTTATTTTCAATAAAACAGGGTTGTTCATGAAATTTTTCTTATATTAAAAAAAAATGAGGGAGTAGAGAGATAACTCAATGATAAAAGAGCTTACTGCATTTGGAAATGATCAGGGTGGGTTCCTAGTAAATGTTTGGTGGCTTACCACACTGTGTGACTTCAATTTCATAGAGTTTCTTACAGCTTCTGGGAACTCAAAGAACATAGAATTATGCATATATACATGCATGTAGAACATCCATACATGTAAAATAAAATAGATCTTAAAAATAAATAAAAAAGGAAGATATGCTAACAAAGGTGTATAAACTGGTCATATTTGCTATTAAGTTCTCTGTAATTTGTCTAGATTTGTAAAACATATTTGATATTAGATATTGTACAATTAGTTGTAGTTCTAGGATGACTCAGTATGAAATGAATGATTATTTTAGATGTTAACTTTCCTAAAAATTGCAAGATAGGAGACATTTCAGCTAAAGGTAATCTCAGCATAATGGACTTTGATTATTCATATTCATTTATCCATTAGATAAAATTTTAATGGATGCTTCATACCAGCTAGTAACTGGTAATAATAACAAAGTGAAAATAATGATCTGGGTTAGGAAACAGTTCCTTATTTACCATTTTTTAAGTAGAAAATCATATTTATACTCCAAATTTACTCTTATTTTAACTCATAAGAAAAGTGAAAAGAAGCTTGAGTGTTTTACATATTTTAAATTCTAATTCTGCTTTTATGTGAATTGTTTATAACACTGTATTACCTCACTTATTGTAAAGTTATATAATTTTACAAATTTGACAAAAATGGCATAATATTTAATACAACTACATCATAGTTCATGCATTGTTTTCAATGATGAAAAAGTTTTCTACATGTGGACACCTTAATTTTTGGTGAGGTGTGATCTGGAACTTTATGAATATTATTCAAATCTCTTATAGTAAGTTTCTAAACTTAGTGTAAGATTTATTTTCTACTGCTTTGTTGATTAATTTATCCCTGAAGCAAATGCTCTCTTGGATTAGCTAGTTGAGGATGAATAGGTCAAGCTAAGGAGGGAAGCCAGAACAATGAAATTCCTTATCATCTGTCACACAGAAGGCCACAAATCCCTCTAAAAAACAGAAGTGCTTAAAGATTCAGTGGAGGCATTTAGCATTGCCTTGAAATAAATGTTTTCTAGTGCATGGCACACAGTGAAATTCAAGTGTGTACTATAGTGTGTGTGACTCTTACACTAAATTATTCATTTAACTTCAATTTCAATAACTCCTGAAGGAAAACAAGAAAAGAAATAAAACAGGATTTCATCTTGTGACCTTTTCAAGAATTAAAAAACAAAGAAATTGTGCAAAGAGAAGGTGATATGATTGGAAAACAAATTTCTAAGTGAGAATATAATCAGTGTTGAGTTTACTAAGATAATTACCATTAAATATATCATGAAACATTTTCATTCTTCTTTATTTAACATTATAAACAATTAATCAATGATAGCATTTGTTAAGCCTAAGCATGCATATATATATTTAAATAGACTCATACATATTTTAAATAAATATTTAAATAATAATACTTATCTAATTTGAGGTCTATGATTTTCCATATCAATTATCAGTTATAATGAGTAGAGTACAGGAAATGATGGAATTTGATTTTAATCTTAGCATTCAGGATGCATGAACAAAGTGATGCTAAATTTATTCCAGCTTGAAAAAACATAGTAAGCCCAGTACTGTTTAAATAATCTATGCCGTTTAGTCTCAGTTCTAAACTTAAAACAAAAAAAATTTAAAAAAATACTTAATGAACAGAGGAAAAATAATAGTTCTTGAGAAACAACTATACTAGAAACAAAATAGTTGTTCCTGGACCTGATCTCCTCAAGAAGGGAGGTAATGGAAACAACTGAAGTTTTTTGTTTTCACATATAAACCTTAATAAAGGAGCAGAACAAATATTTTTGAAATCATTTAGTCCCAAACTGTTATGCTATGTTAAGTGAAGAGAAGCATTTTAAGGTATGACTTCATAAGAGACATTCTGGTTTTATATGACTTGGACATGTCATGAGAATCAAAGTAGTGTTTCTCATAAGCATGGATAGAAAAGAAGAACAAATTACAGGAAAGGGCAAGGAGAAAGGCTGGCTGCTCTGGAAACAGTTCACACAATCTTTGTGGTGAGTAACAGGGACTGAGAGAAGACTGTAAAAAAGTGTTTCTTTAGATTCTTTAGAGTTTAGGAAGAGTATCTTGCACTGACAGGCAATATGAGGCTACAGTGCTGCCTAAAACTTGAATAGGACATACAAAAATTTTCCTGTATTTTGTAATTGAGAATGAATTGGGAAATGGAGAAAAGAATAAGCGTCCACTTGGAGGTCATTACTTTATCCAAATATTAAAAAAAAAAATGCACTTTCTGGTCTTGGCAGTTAAAGCAAAGAATTGGAAAAATGCAAATCACTTTAAGAAATTGAACTCTGGAGAAAAGTTGCTTAACCATTAGCTGAAGGAGGACAATAGCAATAGAAATGCCAAAGCTAATGAAGGAAAGAACACTGGGCCTCAACACTACACAAAGAACTCTAGAGAACTAAGGAACACCAAGAGCTGGAGACAAAGACTTTTCCAGGGAGGAGAAAACCACTTGGTTATCCAAAAACAAATGATCATTCCTGAAAGAATATATACAAGTAAAAATGCACAGACTAAGCAGGGTATACTTAAGAATATAAATATAATGCCACTCAATGAAAGAAAGATCATGAATTTGAAAGATAACAATGGCAAGTATAAAGGAAGGTTTGTAAAGTGGAAAGGAAAGAAGAAATGATGTCACTATAATCTACAAATTAAATATTAAAGAATTAATACTCTCACGACTTAGTATATTTCTAACTGGTAGTCTGATATTAACAAACAAGTAAGATCCAAGACATTAAAATATGACCCAACTGAGTTTAAGCTCATAAATTACCTATGGCTCCTGGACTTAGACCTATTTACAGTTGAATCACATATAAACTTTTCTAGCAGGAACTCAAAATATTCCTCATTGAAAGATTAAAGAAATAAAGGAACTTAGTGTCTTTACCCTAAAATTTTCCCATCTATAGCATTAGTAGATATTACTATCAAGTGAAAGGGTGATATATAGGTTGATTGCTGAAAAGAAATTTTAAAACATTAGTATCTATCTGTGAATATATATTTGAAATGCATAAAGATAAAGTTGAATTCTCTTTAAGAGAAGATAATTTCATTTAAAACTAAGGAATACTTGCAAAGATAATATTCAACATTTGTAAATGTGTTTTCTATTCACCTGACATAATTGTCATCTCCAACACTGACTGATGAATATGTTGACCCTTTTGTGCTCTTTCTGAACTCTGGCTGTCTAGTTTAACTCAGATGTTCTTGCTTAAAACTCCTCTGCTGAAAAGATGCAATGAGTGCCATACCTATGCTGTGTGAATACATGGTTGGAGCTGAGCCTAGAGCTTTCCTTTCTCTGTTCTAATTACACCTAGGCCTTGGACTGGAAGTTTTAGCCTTCACACAATCTAATCTTCCAACCTGACTGATTCCACCTGGCTTCTCCCAGCTTCTCATTGAATTTTTTCTGCTTGAACAAACTGCGTCTGAACTCCATGAACTGAATTGTACTGACTGCATGAACCACACAGAACTGAATGAACTAAACTGAGCTCAATTCACAAAACTGAGCTTGTCCAAACTGATCTGAAATTTCTCTTGAGAAAATGTATCCTATCTTTGACTCATTGTGTCAAATTTTCTCTGATCAGTTACTTTGTCTGCCCCTCAATTAGGCATCATAATTTTTTCAAATTAAAGGTGTGTATTAGAGATTTCAGCCAGAGGGAATAAAGGTGTATACTAAGGGTGTGTCTGCCTTCTTGCTGGATTTGGATGTCACAGACCTAAAAGATTTTTAGATAAGATAAGGAAAGCCTTGATACTGGATCAAAATTCCTCTATGGAAATTTAACTAAGAATATAATCAGTGTTACTCATAAATAGATTTAAAAAGCAAAATAAGGCAAAAGATAGGGAAAAAATATCCCAGATAAGCAAAAAATCCACAGTTCTGGTGACAAAGTTATGACAATACACTAGAAATAGAAGATTATAAAATGAATTTTTTGATCAGAATTATTTTTTAGAGAATAACACTATGATTATGGAAGTGAAACTGAAGACATTTCAAAGCTAATGTCTTAAATGCAAGATACAGAGATTGTTAAGAAAAGAATGAAAAAGTAAGAATATGAGTGAATGTCAAATACTACTAGAATGGAGAATGCACACAGAATGGAAACTAAGAGAGAATGTAAGAAATTATTTATTCACAATATATAAAAGCAAAAAAATTGAATTATAAGTTTAGTTCTGATTTCTGAATTTCTTCTATATATCATACAATGTTTCTGCATTTCTGACAAAATAGATATATATTTTTGAATGACGCTTATGAAGAATCTACTAAGCTTTGTCTTCTTTGATGATTTTTGTAGATGATTTGCCTAATTTATAGAACACAGGAAGTGTTAGATGTGCAGGAGTGCACAAAACTACCAAGTTAACAGAACCTGTCACCTAACTTTTGTGGTTTTCCTCCAGCACTCTCTAAAATAGAAGGGTTAGCTTTTATTCAGATTTAGCATCTGTTGTGTTACTGGTGTATTTATTTATTATTTTTCTAAGAACTCTATTCACAAATTAATTGGAATTTCTCTAATTCTCAAATAAAAATACATGTAGCCTAGTTTAAGCATCATAATTATTCATTATATTAGTCTCATCAAGCCATACACTAAAGTCCTCCATCTATATAACCAAACACATATATAACCAAACACATCCATATAAGTGAAAAGATGCATATATATATATATATATATATATATATATATATATATATATAAGCTTGTCTTTAACAACATCAACAAGTTGGCAGCCAAAGTACATGGCTTGAAGCTGAAAATGGACCCCCAGATAGAGTTATTAAATTAACAGGCTGGCAAGCCAAGGATGGGTAAGATTGTTCACAGAGCCTTACCAACCTAAGACATAAGTGCATTGCTTTTGATACTGCATATTCCATGATGGGTAAGGAACGCATTCTTGTCAGAATGACCTAAGACAGGCTCAGTCTTGTTAATGAAATAAAAAAGGGGGAGAGGTAGAGAGCTTTTGGGCTGCTTGGCAAGAATCTGACATGGATGAAGGACAAGGAAATGGGCTGCTTGGCAGGAATATGACCTTGGCCAAGGACAGGGAAGTGGGCTTCAGGCAAGAATCTGACATTAGGCTAAAACAAAGAAGTGATTTTAGGAAGGAATATAAATTTTAGACTAGAACAAAGAAGCAGTATCAGGCAGGACTCTAAATCCTAGGCTAGAACAAGGAAGTGGGCTTCAGACATGAAAATGCCTTTGGGCTAGGACAGGGATGTTGGCGCAGATATTTTAGTCATCCTGATAAGCCTTTAGAAACAGTGATCACAGTAGTGTTCATAGAAATTTGTTTATTGCCTTGTTTGTTCTTTGACTATTTTGTTTATTGTCTTGCTTGTTCCTTGACTACTTTTCATCTATTATATTGCTAGTTCCTCAACTTAGAACTGACTTTAACTCCAGTTGTGTGGTGAATTGCCTCTTCCCATCTACAGACAAATTACTGTCTAGAAAAGGACACACTTGCAGAATAGTCAACTGATTATATTTGCCAAGACAGAGTAATCAGCCCTTAATAATTCTGCATCACTAAGGTCTGTCAGATGATTTGATGCTACAACGTTCAGTAGTATAGGGGCTTTCCAGGTGTTCAGCGGTCTCTATAAATTGGCTAAGTTTTAGAAGCTATACTTAGTGCTTCCCATAATTTCAGTTAACTCAGTCATTCTGGATTTCTGACGGGGTTGAAGACCTATAGTCTCATAGCCAATCCTGGCTATTTACTTTGAGAGAAAAGATCTGAGTGGATGGTTTTCAGCTGACATTCATTCTAAAGCCAAGAAAAAAGCCAGGTCCAGAACTAAGTGTTTTAGTTAGGAGAGATGACAGAGGTTCTGGTTAGTCAACAAAATGATGGACTGGGTATTAGGACTATCTTGTACCTCACTGGTACAATTAGAAATAATTATCCTCTAATTGTATTTTGAGAGAAAAGTTTTATTTTAACAGGAAGGGTGAAGCTAAGTGATGAGAGTGAGAAAGAGAAAGAGGGGGGCATGGGGGCACATGTTCACGTGTCTCCACCAGTCAAAGATAGTTTATATATCTAGGTTGGGTATTGGGTTACACTTCTGATTGAGCATTATGAAACTTATAAAGCCTTTGATTAACATTTAAAAAATGTATAAAAGCAAAAAGGAAATGGGGGCATGGGATAGAGGTTTTCTAGGGAGGGGAAATGGGGAAAGGAGATGGCATCTGAAATGTAAATAAAATATAAAAAAAATAAAAGAAAAAAGAAAGAACTGACCTTAATACTTGCATGTAATTAAAATGGTATAAAAGCAAAAAGGAGGAGAGGAGATGGAATAGGGTGTTTTTATGGTGAGGAAATTGGGAAAGGGGAAGACATCTGAAATGTAAATAAATAAAATATCCAATTTAAAAAGTCTGTTCTTTAAAAGAAATGGAGTTATGTTTGAATCCAAGAAGCTTTTTTGAAGAAACAAGGGTCTACAATCTTGTGAAAACTTGCAAATGAGCTGAAAAATAATTCACTCTTACTGTATTTAAGTTTATATTTAAATGTATTAAGATGCATCCACTCAGGATGTATTTACGTTTATATAAATATATAAAGATTTTAACAATACAATGAGTATCATAGAAACAGTAATGTGGACAAACATGGGGAGAAGAAATCTCACAAACACAAACATGATGTCATAAGAGAGAATATTTAGTTAGAAAGCTTTTATTTGACAAAGGACCAAGGTCAGAAAATATGTGAAAACAAACCTGTCCTGAGGAAATGTTTATCAAAATTGAGTATAACATTGTGAAGACACAAAACCCATCAATCAGAATTTAAATTGTCAATAATGAGAGGATTATTTATCCATGTAAACAGTAAGAAACTTTGCCTCTTTGACAAACATCATGTAATGAATGTCAGAGATAAACAGGATGCTAAAAGATGTACCAACATCTGACAGAGATAAATTCTATCTCAGTGACATATTTGATTACTGATTATACTGAATGAAGAAAAGCAGCCTCAACATCTGGGGAACTAGCCTATTGCACTCAGCATTTGATGATGTTACAAGCTCTCCTGGCTCAAATGAGCCTTGCTTTCCTTTTGGTAAATATCAACATTCCCTCCACAAACAACAGGCTAGTGTAATCTGTGATTGTGATGAATCAAGACAAAAACGAGGCTACTTTGTCAAGATTCAAGTTCAATTCCCACAAAAACAAATAGCCCAAACATAAAAGAGACAAACATGTTCCTACTGTGGTTAACATAAATGACAGGTACCTTTAAAAATAGCCTCATATTTCTCCTGTTATCTTCTCATGAAGAACGTATAAAAAAAACAAAGACAGAATCACATCTATTTCCTGGCAACATCTAGCTCAGAGCAAGACCCTGATTTCTTTTATCTTCTTCAAAAGCTACTAATAAAGGAATTAATCTTAGGCTGTTTTTCTAATGTGTTTTTGCTGACCATCTGTCTGTTCCTCATATGTAGCCCGCCCTGTGAAATTAAATTACCCCTCTGGCAATTCCATGTGTAGCTTGTGGTCCTGAGCTTGTTGCTAGAGCACTGAAAAACGTTCAGTCATTTTCTCATAGAACATTCACCTAGAATATGTTATATTTATGTTCACTATATAACTGTCTTACAAAGTCAGCTTATTATCTTCTACTCCTGTGTAAATATTTGTAGAAAAATCTTGAAAGATGATTAGAATGCAAGACATCCAATACCAAAATGTTACTGGCTAAAGAGAGTCTCACAAGATCATGGAGAAATATAAACATGTAAGATAGGTGTTAGAACAAAATCACAATACTGAGATTTGGCTGAAAATGTTTATGCTTATAGATCTTGGTTAGACTATATAAAGTACAGAAGCTAGTCTTGTTAGATTTAAAACATAGTGACACCAAGTAGCCTAAATTTATTTATGTTGCCTTATGACTGAAACCTACATACCATCAGATTGCTCTTCTTGTTTGGTCTCCAAGAAATTAGCTCCTGACCCACAATTAGCAACTGTCCTTTTGTGCATGTGTGTATGTATGTGTGTGTGTGAGTGTGTGTGAACATGTGTGTATGTGAGTGTATATATAAGTGAGTGCGTATATGGGTGTATGTGTGAGTGTGTTTATGTGAGTGTGTGTGAATGTGTGAGAATATGTGTGTGAGTATAACTGTGTGTGAATATGTACATATGTATGAGAGTGTATGTGTGTGTATGTATGTGTGTGTATATGTGAGTGTGTGTGAGAGTGTGTTTATGTGTGTGTGTACAGAAAGAAGTAGAAGATCATAAGAGACAATTATTCACTAACATGATTTTAGTCACTATCAAATAATGTAAACATTTTGAAAATAGCAACGCCAGTACTCCATCTTTGACCACATGAGTGACCATTTTTGCTACTGAGGACTATATTGACAGCTTCCCTGTGAAGGAGAATGCTAAGTATTCTTGACTAATAGAGTTAAACTAATCTTAAGAGTTTGGAAGAAAAGAAGAGGAAAACCAGTCAGGAAAACCCTACATTCCTGTAAGATGGCATCTCACAAACTGCACTAATGATGACAGTCTTCTCCCACAGATGTATTAAGAATTAAATATCTTAATATCCATAAAATAGTTATAACATTAAGTTCCATGAAATTATTTAAACACTATTTCAATTAAATCCATTCAAATGTCATGTCAAATTCAAAGGCTGATATCATATTCTTATTCTATATATAATTGTTTGTTATGTGCCTAATTGACTCTTCGTCACTTGTTCACTCAAATTTACCAGCCAAGAGGAAGATCAAGTAAATATAAAAAGACAACATTGTTAAATGCAGGGTATATATTTTCATTCTAATATTTAAAAAATAATTGACTTTATTCAATATAATATAAGCACCAATGAAAAAAATAAGGTACTTCACCACTAACCTCTCAGAAATGGAGACATATGTTAATGGCTAAGAGTAATTTCAAATTTCCAGGTATATAAGTTCAAGTCCCAACACCCATTTCAGGCAGCTCACAACCACCTTGTGATCCGTTACCACTGGCTTCTGTGTGATTTTCTTGACACATACAAACGTAAATTCACATGCACACATATATTAAATGAAACAAAAAAATCTTTAAAAAATATTTTCTTTACAAAATAATGAAAAAACTGGACAAAAAAAAATGAGAACCAGTTCATTCAAAATTCTAAAAATTAAGCTAAGGCTTGGAAAAAGTCTCCAACTTTTAACTGGGTCTTATGACCAAGACAAAACTTTGTAAAGTTGCACAATATCTTATCTGATGTGCATTACTAAAATAAAAGCAACATCCTGTCATCCTAGTTATGAACCTGAGCTAATAATCATTGAAAATACATCAACTAGAATATATTCTCCAATTTAAAATGATAGACTACCAAATGAAAAAGGAAAACTAAAATGTCAAATTTATTTCTTGTGAATTACAGAAAAGATAAACAAGACCATAAGGTAGTGTTACTTCTTTGAACTCCAATTAAGTTATTGATCCTTAACTAATACAGACTAATAAAAGCTTCTCAGTATGATCAGTATATAAAAAAATCCAAGTTTTTTACTCTTTAAAATCAGCTAAAACTCACATCTGCGTACTGTGCATACTACTAAAAGTAATAAAGGTTAAAAGAACATCTTTTATATGAAGATTTTTCCTTATTCATTAATTGAAAAAAAAGGTGTTGAACCCTACAAGCAACCCTACTCTGTAATAGAAATTAGGAAATAAAGGAAATCAGGACATTGATCTCCATGTGCACACAGGTGGCTTGCAGCTCAGTGGGGAAAATGAGTCCTGAATGCAACAACTGCACTGGAGAGAGCACTTCTCAAAACAAATGAAACTTTTCCATTCAAGTTGGTTTATGTCACTTAAGAAACTGGTTCATTAATTTTGTTGTCATTGTTTTTAGCTTTCCTGTTATCCCTGAAATAATAGCTCTGTCAATGAGATCATGACTCAGTTGCTGGCTAGATCATAATTTCATGTCTTTCATTTTTCCCTTGTATTTAAAGGGTTGAATTCAAGTTCTTTCTTTCTGTGTACTTTTTGTCTTGCTCTTGGCTCTTTTATTTGCCTGTTCTTATCTTTAAAAGTTTCTCTAAAAAGAAAATTATTCTAACTTTTATCAGTGTTTATATGCTTGCCCTTGTTACATTTATTCTTTGAATAATTCTATTTATCTACATGAATATATAAAATATATTTAGTCTGACATAAAATATAATAAACATCAAGAGTATTATCATTGTATGTGGTAGAAATAAAAGATTATTAGCTGGATACACCATTTACATCTTTAGCTTGCTTCAAATTTCAAAGACTGAGCACTGTAGGTGAACCTTTCCAGAACTATGGTTACAATTCAAAAGTTAAGGTCCAGCTGCAAAATTTTCCAAAAGGTCTTTTATAAACTTTCTATTTTTGAAAGCTTGAAATCATTAAAGGAAATGAATAAAATGTTCCTTTGGTCTATTTCCTCCTCAGAGCAAAAGAAAACCTAATGACTTCTCAAACAATTTCTTCTACAAAGGCAACACAAAAATATTTAAAAAGTGTTCTGCAAATGTCAGAATTTTTGACAAAATATTATAATGTTTAATAATCTACAGGGGATAGTGCTGTTATACAGAAACTGAAACAAACATTTGATTAAGAAAAAAAGCTGTACTTTTCTTTCTGACAGTTATAGGCAGATAATCAAAATACTAATATTACATTTTATTTTAAAAATATTTTATGCCCTACAGAAACATGATATATATATATATATATATATATATATATATATATATATAAAGTTTTCTTTCAGATGAACAACTATACTTTGAAATTTATGATAAAATTTTATAAAAGGTATTTTTTTATAAATTGTGTTTCTTCATTTTTATATTTAAGAACTGAATTATTAATTTCATTTTATTAATGAAATGATTTTATTAGAAAGATAATTTTACAAATATTTTTGACGAATTTATGTATTTTGCACTGGTTGATTCAGAGCAAAGACAATTACATAAGTGGCTAGGCCCTCAGACTTTATAAGAAGAACAAAACTTGCTTATGATAAAATATAATAGTAGATTATTTCATAAAGTCTATTGGCCTTCAACTAACTATACGATAGACTAAAGCTACGTTCAGCTTTAATCAGAACATCGTGAAATGAATGGTAATGCAGAAAAGTAAAAGGACCTGGAGGCTGTAGACTTCAACATGAAAAGCTATTTTTTGTCAAGGAAACAATTGTACACCTGAACTCATAGTGGTTGTAACATCATGGGCAAGAACTGTGCAAGATCAAGATAGACAAATATCCCAGTATGCACAACTAAGAATTTGGAATGAATTCTCACCAGCTCTTAATATTTCACAGGTACTAAGAGAGGAAGTGTTAGTTTTCCTTAACAATGTAGATCCTGGTGGGTTTTTCACAGACTCAATGATGGCCTCACAGGAGTATTTATGCAAATCAAACTGGAATTGAAGAGTTATTTAATGAAAAAAGAGAGGCAGGAGTTAAGACATGGACTACGTAACTGAGGAAAGATCTGGATTGAGCAAGTGACGGTACAAGTATGATGAAATGCATTGGATGAAATTCTCAAGTAATAAAGTGTACTTAAGCAGTGAACAGAATATTAAAATACAACTCAAAAAGTACAATGGTTTTGATATTTGTAATTTGTATTAGACTTGATATTTTTACATGTAGAATTAAAACACATTTGGAAATCCATAGGCAATTACATGCTTAAAATGCATCTACTTTGTTAAGAACATTTCAAAATTTGTAACTAATTTAAAAGATTTTAAAATATTTTCTATAATTTTATTTGTAATACATTATTCGACTGGCATGTTAAATGCCTTAAATATTGTATCCAGTAGTGGCTATATAGGCATGTATTTACTGAAGGTATCACTTTCACATAAAAAGTAAGGTCCTAGAGAACTATATTTATGTGAAATTTATTTCTCCCTATTTTATTCTGCTTCTCCAACACCAACATTTGAATAAATCGGCGCAGATTTTTTATGAAGTTGTATTCGTAATAAGTAATTAAGAATCACACAGCTGGGTTCTTTTTCATCTGTAGTCACTGGAAACCTTTCTGGATATCTGTGTCTCTGACTATAAAATTAGGATAATTATAGGCATTACTCAAAGTTATTTTGAACATTAGTGTAAATAACTAACATTAGTAAATTATAAAAAATTGTGACTTAATGCATAAGTCTGGAAAAGTAGGATTTAGGTGACTTATAAAAAAATAAATGAATAAATAAATTAACAAGAGAAAAGTTGGTAATATTGTATCAGGTTGTTCTACAAGGCTTTTGTTTTTAAAACCATAGTGACCATTAATTTTATTGTCTGAAATGAACATGAGAGGAAGTAAACAGTTACACATTCAAAAGGTAATACTGTCAGTCAGTTTTGTAAAACCTGCAGTCCTAGAGTTACTGCCATCTACATGTAGCCAAGTTGGATTATAAATGAAGCTCAATATAAAATTGTAACATAATTAAATATTGACAATTTTAAGATAGATTTTTAATGGCTCATCACAAGGTTCTCACATATGAACTTTTCAAATGGCAATGTTGTATCACAATGTTAAAAGGTCTACCACCCCTCTAATTGCTAAATTTTCAGGAAGAGAAGAAAATAGGGTTTTTACTTCCAAAAATATTTTCTTACAAGGTGGCAGTCAAGTGTTTGAAGACTTACCCAGCAACCAACTCAAAAACAATGAAAAAGATGTGTAATATATTTTTAGTGCAACTTGTGGTTAGATAAAGCAGAAATTCTGATGTCCTATGAAAATTAAGAAATAATTCTTGAGCTGAGACTTACGGAATGAACAAAAGCCAAGTATTGCAAGTGGCAAATGACATCATAGATTCGTTCTCTCCCTCAATATTCCCTTGTTCCCTTTATTCCTGTGAGCATTGTAAGTTGTTGCTAAGCAAATATATAAGTGTACTTTCTTCAGAATAGTAAAATAGTCATATTCTAAGGTTCTCATTAGATTTGTCAAACTTTATTGACCCTTCTTTTATACATGTCTTGGTTGTTTGGTTGTGGACTATAGAAAGAGAGATAATTGGATTTTTTTTCTCTTTATTTACCATGATCATTTGAGGTCATCATAAACACACACATATTATTTTTTAATCTATCTAAATCATCGTTTTATTGAATCACAAATTGCTTTATTTAAATCCTAAATAACCTCTTCAAGTGTATTTGCATCTTCTGATTTCATGAAGTATTTCATTTTTACGTCCTTGTAAATTTTATCTATTTGATTTTTGTAGTACTAGTGATTGAACATAGAGCTTCATACAGGCTGGACAAGTGCTCTGTCACTAAGCTGTATCTCTCTGTTTTTGGAATTTGTGCAAAGATGTTCTAAGTTTCTCTTACACAATTTCTAGTTATGAAATTAGCTAGTTTTATTTATTTACTTATTTACTTTTTAAAACATGGTTGCCATTAGAAACAAATATCTTAAAGCCTTAATGTGCACAGTAGGAAAGTTCCTTATCTTTAAACTGCTTCATTGAAAGAGTTGCAAAATACACATTCTGCTCTTTTAAAATAAAGGATTTCATGTGTTATTCATACTTATATTTAAGTTTAAATCAGATATACAGTGTGTTGTTGCTTTAACTCTTCCATTTTATCTGGTGCTCTTTTATGCCCACTGAGAATTTAACTTTTGAAAGACTCAAGGGACAATGGAATGTCTCATGGTAATTAATTTGTATGAAACTATTTTAAAAACACAGTGGTCTCTCAATAAGTGTTTAGCATTAGAAAAATATATTTAATTACTAAAACACTTTTAAATATGTTATTTCTATTCTCCCTGTAATTTTAGAATTGTATTGTATCTTCATCATGCTTGTACTTACTTCCATACTTAACTGTGTATTTTATGGTTAACACATTTATTAGTGTCAGTGTCTTCATGGACACTGTATTGTGTATATATCATTATCTAGTGAATATATTTCCCTGAATGATGTAATTTTGTAAGCTGAAAACATCTGTGTGGTCTTTGAACTTGCAAAATATATTCTGAAATATATCAGCATCAACATGCTAGGTCACTTAATGCAGAATTAAAGAATTGTTACTGAAAATCTTATGTGATAATCACATCTCCTTTTCTAAAAACCTAGATCTTTCAAAATTTAAAGTCAGTAACTTTAGTACAATATATCATAACATTATTTATCAGGGGTCAAGAACCTTATTTATACAATGTATTCCCCAATATTAGTCTTAAAATTTTTACTGAAAGAATTTTATTTTATTTTATTTTATTTTATTTTATTTTATTTTATTTTTTGAGACAGGGTTTCTCTGTGTAGCCCTGGCTGTCCTGGAACTCACTCTGTAGACCAGGCTGGCCTTGAACTCAGAAATCAGCCTGCCTCTGCCTCCCAAGGGCTGGGATTAAAGGCGTGCGCCACCACTGCCCGGCTTCCAAGGGTGACAGTCTAATTGGACAAAACAAGATACAATATAGTCATATAGGTGAAAGCCCTCATATCCAGCCTGGTGAAGGCAACTCAAAAGGGGGAAAATAAGTCCAAGGAACAGACAAAAGTCAGAGAAACATCTGGATCTACTTTTAGGATTCCCTCAAAAACACCAAGCTAAGAGACATAACATTACACAGACAACATGGTGCAGGTCCTGGAAGACTCCAGGTTTGCCACTTCTATCTTTGTGAGCCTTGCGTAGTTAATTTGGTGGACTATATTCTCCTGGTGTTTGCCATCTCCTCTGACTTCTAAACTCTTTCATCCCATCTTTCTTGAGGTTCCCTGATCTCTGAGGCGAGGGACATGATAGTGACTTTCAATTTAGACTGTCTCTCTACTTAGTGTGTGGATGTGAGCCTCTGAACCTGTTCTCATCTGTTGCAGGAGGAAGCCTGTCTAATGACAACCATACAAGGCATGGATGTATGCCTATAAGAGAATATCATTAGGAATCATTGCATTGATTTTTTTTTCACTTGTCTTTATTTGTACCCTAGGTCATTGAGCTATCCATTTCCTGGCCATTCAGGCAATGTAGGGCATGGGCTCAGTGGTGGTTTGAATATTCTTGGTACAGGGAGTGACACTATTTGGAGGTAAGGAGAGAAGGTATAATCTTGTTGGAGGAGATATGTAACTGTGTGTGTGGGCTTTGAGACCCTTGTCGTCTTAGCTGCCTGAGGATGTCAGTCTTTTCCTGTCTCCCTTCAGAACAAGATGTAGAACTTTCACCTTCTCCAGCACCACGTATGGATAATGTCATGCTCTCACCTAGACAATAATGGACTGAACCTCTGAACCTGTAAGCCAGGCCCAATTAAATGTTGTCCTTTTTAAGAGCTGCCTTGGTCATGCATGATGTCTCTTCACAGCAATGGAAACCCTAAGACTAGCTTCCTCTCCTGGAGTGGGCCTCAAGTAAAACCAGACATTGGTGACTTCTTCCACAGTTTCAGCACAGCAGATGGGACAGATTGTAGGTAGAAGGTTTGTGACTGAGGTGGTGTCCAGGTTTCACTCTCAGTAGTCTATGGAGTACCTTCTCACTTCAGAGAAACTAGAATGTAGAAGTGAAGGGTTGAAGCCTACATTAAATGATCTGAGTGGAAGACGTACTCCACAATAGGGCCTTTCTGTCTTCTTTCAGAGGGTGCCCTTCTGTCCTGTTATGAGCCTGGGCTGTTTTCTTTATAGGACTTCCTCAACCCACAACTCAATTTAATGTAAATTAGTCTCATCAATGGAAACTTTAACAGGCTATAAAAGATGGCCTGACTTACCACTAGGAGTCCTCACTAGGCTACCCTCATAAATTCTAGAGAATTTTCACTGCACTAGATTTCTACAGCATCCCCCATATGCTCCCCAATTCCATTGGTCTCTCTCCTCACACTCCACACTCTCTACCTTCACCCCTCCACCTGATTCTTGTAACTCTCCCCCCAGTCTCCACCTCAAGTCAACCCTCTGATTCTGTCTGATTTTCTCCTTTCCAGGGAGAGTCAAGCATCATCTTTATAGCCTTCCTTTTTATCTAACATTTCTGATTCTGAGGATTTCAGCTGGATTATCATTTATTTAATGGATTATATCCATTTTAAATGAATGCATACCATATTTTTCTTTCTGCTTCCAGGATACTACATCCACAGTTGTTTTTCTTTATTTTTAAATTCATTAGTTAATTAACTAATTTACATCTTAAGAATAATTCTGTCTCCCTCCTCTCCTTCCAGTCAACTCCCCCATCCACTCCTCCTCCATTTGTCTTCAAAAAAAAAAGAGGTCATCCATAAATATCAACCAGCCTTGGAATATTAAGTTGCAGTAAGACTAGATACATCTACTGAGGCTAGACAAAGCAGCGCAGTATGAGAAATGGGTTCCTAATTTTCTCTTAAACTCATGGTAATTTCTTATTTAGTTATATGTTTGTGTGCATATACATATACATAAACATAAATATAGCCTCCTCAGACCATTTATTATTTTTAAATTCTCAAAAGGTTTAAGTTTCAAAAATTAGATTCTGTCTTATTTCATAATAGTTGGGATGCATGTATGTTTCTTTAAATCTTGTACAGAATTTATAATAGCATTTCAGTTTTTCAGATATATTCTTAAGAAAGCCACCTATTGAGGAAGGAATGAATAAATTATAAAGATACTGTAAAATGACTGTTATGTGTTTAATGAGTAGCAATATGAAGTTGTTCATGACACATCAAGATGCCTATTATTATGCCAAGCTTAACAGCATGAATATTGATCAAAACATGGTTAGTAATAGCAAACAATTTGAAATATTTTTATTTTCAATCAATGGGAGAATTTATAAGTAAATAAAAAAACTTGTTGGGTGCACATAATGACAATTATTGCAAGCAATAAAATGAGTGCATGAGTAGTGAATACACCAAAAATTATAGTAAGCATACAGTTTAAAAAAGTGTAATTAGAAAATTAAAAGCATAAACATATGCAAAGTAATCTGGCAGCTAAACACACACACACACACACACACACACACACACATCCTATAGAGAATTACCTGATCGAATGGAATGTCATGGCTCAAGAAAACTACAACTGTCAAATTACAAAATGAACATTTTATACAGATGTGCTTAAAGGGAGAAGGAACATTGTTTCAACATGAGGAGCTGAATTGTCTTGAAGGTGGACATCCAGTGGCTTTTCAGCTGTCAATGTCTACAGGGAGAGAACGGGCTTCATATTAATTTTAGAAAGCAAAAAAGTGGATTCCTTCATCCACATTTCAGGGTGTTACATATGTTTGCCAACCTCTACACATAGTAAGCTTTCTTCTGGAAAAGTGATGTCAATTGAAAAATAAATTCTGACATAACTATATCTTTTTAAAGATTACCACTTGTCAATCACTGACTGTCCTTAGTTCAAGGATACTGCAATATTTATTCTTAAAAAAGTGTTGCCTCGGTCTCTGTTCTGTAACTAAATTCTGTGTCAACAGCTGTTTGAATTTTGGACATCAGAGTTGACCTTCAGTGAGTTGTATTACCTGATTTAAGGAAATTATAAAGCTTTGAATAAATGATGCTACTTTTCAGTGTGAACAATTTAGATCCAGAAATATCACGTTTTGTCCTATCATAAACTGCATCACTAGATGTCCTGATAAGGTTGTTTTTATATTACCTAATTAAACTGTATTATCTTGTTATACATATTAATTATATATCATATTATTTTGATGTAAAATTATTAATGTAGTATTTGTGAATTTTCTTTATTTTTTCTCTCATGCCAAATTCATCAAAACTATAGGATTTTTTTTTCCTTCAAATACAAAGATAACAGGACTAATTACAAAGAAATTTAAAAGCTAGGCCATACTGGTCAGTAATCATAGCTAATTCTTGCTTCTACACGTTAAAATTCCCCAAAATGTCATGAAGTTCATAAATTATACTTAGAGGTATTTTCTTAAATCCAAATTAGACTCATAAAGAAAAGTAAAACAAGATTCATTATAGTATATTCAGTGGATTCCTAGGTAATTTGTCAGATCTCTCAAGAGTTGTTACATTAAAATTGCTTTTGTTTGTGATTGTTGACATAATATTTGACTATACACAAGTCAGAAATCCCAAAGAGAAATTTTTGGTAAAAGTTGGACTCTGAATAAAGGTGAAACCATGATTGAAAAGGCCAGCAATATTTCCTGATCATATAAAATCAGTAAAAAAGTTTGCACTCAAGCTTACTATCAGTCTTGCTGTTGAACATCATGAGGACAAAGCTGTAAAGTTAATTTTGTCAATGCTAATATGTCTTAACATATTTATTTCAAAGTAGTTGTATGTGAATGCATGTCTATTGATAAAATGTTTTAGGAAATCAGACTTCTGGATTGTTGTTTATATCCTGCTTAGACCTGACACATTGCATATAAGGAACATTTTATCTTATGGCTATACTACTATGCCAATATAAAATTAGAAAATATATAAATTTTTATTAAAGTAAGTCTTCAGGGATTTTATTGTTTATTTGAGAATTTGATACATGTATATGCATTGTGGTTATATCAAAACATATTTTCTTTACGTAATTCCCTATAGTTGCCCTGACACATTTCCTTCCACGTTTCATGCTCGTGTATATATACATATATAAATAAATATATATACATATATAGGTATATATATATATGTGTGTGTGTGTATATACACATATACACATTTACACACATACATATATAATATATATTATATAATGTATATTATAATTATATTCATATAAATGTATAGCTGCATATAATTTAAATTATAAATACCTATGTTTAAAAAAATAAGTCTGACCCAATTTTTAATAGTATATATCAGTGACTTTTTTCACAAATGGACTAATAAAATGTTAATACATTAAAATATGTAATACCTAGAAAGCTATTTTTGGTTTATAAAATCAAATTTTCCCTGACATTATTGCCGCTTTTCTTTCCATTATTACAAGGCCGAGGCAGATATTCAAGGAAATAGGCTACAGAATGATTTTGTCTTTATTACTGTGTGGTCAGTCCTGTGAGTGATATCCAGTCTGTGGAATTAAGAATTAACAAAAAAGAGGAGAGGAGAGGAAAAGAGAGGATAATAGAAGAGAGAAGGGGGAGGGTAGAGGGAGTGAAGAGGAAGAAAGCAGAGGGGAAGAAGTGGGGGGGTGGAAAGGGAAAGAAAAAGTTACTGTTTTATCTTTATAATTTGCCTTTAATTTGAATCAGATGTTTTGCATATGACCCAGTATACATGTATATACATATAACCTTGAGTGAGGCAAAGATTCATGAAAATCTCTAATTAGAAACTATTATCTACCAGCTATAGGTTGGTGGTTTTTCTGTTGTTACTTTGTTTCATTTTGTTTTCCTGAGCAGAAGCCCTTTATTCAATTGAGAGTGCTTCAGTGCAACTATATTTGATAGCTGTGACCTTAAAATAATGCAATAGTATAACTATCACTTACGCAGAACTTACTATATTCTACTTTCTTATCATTGACCATATAAAATGATAGTTTGATATTGTACCTCAGGGGAAAAATTGCAGTTAATATGAAAAAATGACTGAATATTTTTATTTAAAAATCTAACTTGTACTCAAGTGAAACAGATTCTGATCTGCTGAATAAACAAAAGGAAAATTGGTGCCAACAGTCTGTTAGAACTTTGGCCAAGTGCCACTGGGTATTCCACTAGACTTCTAGTTCAATAACTTATTTCAAGTCAACTGATATTTTTGACAGTTATTCTTCATAAAATCTGAGACTTTACCAATGAGATTTCAAAGGCATGGATCATATAAAATTGAAAAAAGACATTCATTTTTATGGTTCAAATACATTACAAAATCCTCAACCAGCAGGTCTCAAAAAGTATGAACAGATTCACAATATCAGAGTTGATTATCAAGGTGCAAGTCCTGCATGTAATACTTGATAAAAGCTGCCTCTGAGAGGAGAGATGGGATAAAAAGAAAAAAAAATGAGGATATAGAAATAATAGGATTAAAATATATGTGTGTGTCTGTGTGTCTGTGTGTGTCATTTATTAATATAAAAGAAAGAACCTTTTATTAGACTAACAGTGGAAGATGTTGATAGATTGTTTTATGCGCTGGGTATTTGAGTGCTGAATTCTGTACCAGGAAATTTGGTTTTTTTTTTTTAAATGCTTTATTTATCAATATTTGTATAAGCATATATACTTATACACGTATACATATATAAACAATAATTAAACAATAATATGTATTCAAAAAGTATAGGGGGTTGGGAAAAGTGGGAGAAAGGAGAGAAAGGAAAAAATTATGTAAATACAGTGTTAATATATGAAATTCTCAAAAAGGAATCCAGTTTTTTAAAATGTTCAACAGATTAACTAACATTTTACAATATGAAAATAAATATGACCTATAATTATGTTAAAGGACATTTTAACTCACTACAAACTTTGATGTTTAAAATGAGATCAATAAAGATTATTTTACCCAGCATACTATCAAAAACCACAATAACGTTTTATAATTCAAAGTATTTCTGAGAATAAGAAAATAGATTGTCAAGAGCTAAGTCAGCAGAACCAGGGGAACACTGTGTGTGTGTGTGTGTGTTTTTTATCAAATCATAATTTTTACTTTTTAACATGGGGGTTATAAACACAAAAATACAAGATGTGGGGAAGAGGATGATACAGGACCATAGGTGTTCAGGGGGAGTACAGATATCTTTCAGAACAGGGTATCAGCTGGCTGAAGGTTCAGGGGTCAGGTCACTATGACTCTGCCTATGATTCACCTGTCCTTATGTAATTTAGTACTATCTGCCAAAGGCTGCCTATTTACCAGGTCTATGACTACTCAGGCTGGAAGATTTCAACAAAAGCTGCCTGTTTACAATAGTTTATAGCTCTCTGTTTCAGTGTTTTTTCCATAGAGACCCAAGACTTTGTGTTAGCAGGCATGTAAGTCAGGCCTATTGCTGATTTTAGGCTTATGCCTGATTTTAGGCCTTCAGTATATAAGCAGGGCTGCCCCTAACATCTCTTCCCTTCTCGAAGTATAGAAGGGCTATGGCGATTCTAATCTTCTCCAAAATAGACCATATAATTGTTCACAAAACAGGCCTCAACAGATATAAAAAATCGAAATAATCCCCTGCATCCTATCAGATCACCATGGTCTAAGGCTGGTTTTCAATAATGACAAAGACAAGGGAAAGCCCACACTCACATGGAAATTGAACAATATTCTACTCAATGATAATGTGGTCAGGGAAGAAATAAGGAAAGAAATTAAAGACTTTTTAGAATTTAATGAAAATGAAGACACATCATACCAAAACCTATGGGACATAATGAAAGCGGTGCTAAGAGGAAAACTCATAGCTCTAAGTGCTTACAAAAAGAAACTGGAGAGGGCATACACTAGCAGTTTGACAACATACCTGAAAGCTCTAGAACAAAAAGAAGCAAATACACCCAAGAGGAGTAGACGGGAGGAAATAATTAAACTCAGGGCTGAAATCAACCAAATAGAAACAAAAAGGACTATAAAAAGAATCAATAAAACCAGGAGCTGGTTCTTTGAGAAAATCAACAAGATAGATAAACCCTTAGCCAGACTAATCAGAGGGCAGAGAGACAGTATTCAAACTAATAAAATCAGAACTGAAAAGGGGGACATAACAACAGAACCCGAGGATATCCAAAAAAATCATCAGATCATATTACAAAGACCTATACTCAACAAAATTGGATAATCTGGGTGAAATGGACAATTTTCTAGACAAGTACCAGTTACCAATGTTAAATCAGGAGCAGATAAACCATCTAAACAGTCCCATAACCCTGAAAGAAATAGAAGCAGTCATTAAAAGTCTAGCCATCAAAAAAAGTCCAAGACCAGATAGTTTCAGTGCAGAATTCTATCAGACCTTCCAAGAAGACCTAATACCAATACTTTTCAAACTATTTCACAAAGTAGAAACAGAAGGAACACTACCCAATTCATTCTTTGAAGCTACAATCATGCTCATACCTAAACCACACAAAGACCCAACAAAGAAAGAGAGCTTCAGACCAATCTCCCTAATGAATATCAACACAAAAATACTCAATAAAAATTCTTGCAAACAGAATTCAAGAGCACATTAAAACAATTATCCATCATGATCAAGTAGGCTTTATTCCAGGAATGCAGGGAGGGTTCAATATATGGAAGTCCACCAATGTAATCCACTATATTAATAAACTCAAAGAAGAAAAACACATGATCATATCACTAGATGCTGAGAAAGCATTTGACAAAATTCAGCACCCCTTCATGATAAAAGTCTTGGAAAGATCAGGAATTCAAGGTCCATATCTAAACATTGTGAAAGCAATATACAGAAAACCAGTAGTCAACATCAAACTAAATGGAGAGAAACTTGAAGCAATTCCACTAAATTCAGGGACTAGACAAGGCTGCCCACTCTCCCCCTACCTATTCAGTATAGTACTGGAAGTCCTAGCCAGAGCAATTAGGCAACAAAAGGAAATCAAAGGGATACAAATAGGAAAGGAAGAAGACAAAATTTCACTATTTGCAGATGATATGATACTATATTTAAGTGACCCTAAAACTTCTACCAGAGAACTCCTAAACCTGATAAACAACTTCAGCAAAGTGGCTGGGTATAAAATTAATTCAAACAAATCAGTAGCCTTCCTCTACTCAAAAGATAAACTGGCTGAGAAAGAAATTATGGAAGCGACGCCCTTCACTATAGTCTCAAACAATATAAAATACCTTGGTGTGAATCTAACCAAGCAAATAAAAGACATGTATGACAAAAACTTCAAGCCCCTGAAGAAAGAAATCGAAACAGATCTCAGAAGATGGAAAGATCTTCCATGCTCATGGATTGGCAGGATTAATATAGTAAAAATGGCCATCTTGCTGAAAGCAATCTACAGATTTAATGCAATGCCCATTAAAATTCCTACTCAATTCTTCACAGAGATAGAAAGAGCAATTCTAAAATTTATTTGGAATAACAAAAAACCCAGGATAGCAAAAAACTACTCTCAACAATAAAAGAACTTCTGGGGGAATTACCATCCTTGATTTCAAGCTATACTACAAAGCAATAGTGTTAAAAACTGAATGGTATTGGAACAGAGACAGGCAGGAAGATCAGTGGAATAGAATTGAAGATGCAGAAATGAACCCACACACCTTTGGTCACTTGATCTTTTTGACAAAGGAGCTAAAACCATCCAGTGGAAAAAAGACAGCATTTTCAACAAATGGTGCTGGTCCAACTGGAGGTCAACACGTAGAAGAATGCAAATTGATCCATACTTATTTCCTTGTACAAAGCTCAACTCCAAGTGGATCAAGGACCTACACATAAAACCAGGTACACTGAAACTAATAGAAGAGAAAATGGGGAAAAGCCTCGAACACATGGGCATAGGGGACAAGTTCCTAAAAAGAACGCCAATGGCTTGTGCTCTAAGATCAAGAATAGACAAATGGGACCTCATAAAACTGCAAAGCTTCTGTAAAGCAAAGGACACTGTCAATAGGACAAAGTGGCAACCAATGGAGTGGGAAAAGATCTTTACCAATTCTACAACTGATAGAGGGCTAATATCCAAGGTATACAAAGAACTGAAGAAATTAGACTCTAGACTATCAAATAACGCTATTAAAAATGGGGTACAGAACTGAACAAAGAATTTTCAACTGAGGAATCTCCAATGGTTGAGAAGTACCTAAAGAAGTATTCAACATCCCTAGTCACCAGGGAAATGCAAATGAAAACAACACTGAGATTCCACCTCACACCAGTCAGAATGGCTAAGATTGAAAACACAGGTGACAGCAGATGCTGGCGAGGCTGTGGAGAAAGAGGAACACTCCTCCATTGTTGGTGGGATTGTAAGCTGGTACAACCACTATGGAAATCAGTCTGGCGGTACCTCAGAAAGTTGAACATAGTATTACCTGAGGACCCAGCTATACCACTCCTGGGCATATACCCAAAAGATGTTTCAACATACAACAGGGACAAATGCTCCCCTATATTCATAGCAGCCTTATTTATAATAGCCAGAAGTTGGAAAGAACCCAGATGTCCTTCAACAGAGGAATGGATACAGAACATGTGGTATATTTACACAATGGAGTACTACTCAGCTATTAAAAACAATGAGTTCATGAAATTCTTAGGCAAATGGATGGAGCTTGAGAATATCATCCTGAGTGAAGTAACCCAATCACAAAAGAACATACATGGCATGTACTCACTGATAAGTGGATATTAGCCCAAAAGCTTATAATACCTAACATTCAATGCATAGACACATGTGGGTGCTTTGGTTTTATTTTAGAAGGAGTAGCAAAATACTCAACCAGAGCTCCCAGGGGCTAAAACTCCAGCCTGAGAACAGAAAGGGAGGGACTCGTGGCTCCACTTGTATAGGTAACTGAGGGTGGCCTCGTTAGGCAGCAATGGAAGTGGAGGGCCATGGTCCCCGAAAGTTTGGATCCCTAGTGTTGGGAAATGTGAGAGCAAGGAGATGGGATTGAGAGAATGATGGGAGCACACCCTCATAAAAATTGGAAGAGGGGATATGAGATAAAGGTTTTTGGGTGGAGAAAGGAACAAGAGATAACAGAGAAAGGTAAATATGTAAAATATCTGATAAAAAAAAATAACAGATAATGGGTCTGGCAAAAAAAAAAAAAAAAGATAGTTTACTTACTTCAAATGATTTTCAAAAGTTTCCCGGAGGTGCTTATTGGCTAAGATCTTATTTTAAGCTCTTCACAAAAGAATTTATGTCTCTGTTTAATATTCTTAAGAGAGATGAAAATCTTAACTTCCCTCAACAATTAATTGACAAAAGAGGAGTAATTTTACAAAAAGTAGAAGAAGCTATCACTAATTGATATATTAGATAGATTGATTAATTGTTGGCTGTTTTATTATAGTCCTTTGATAAAAGAGATTATTAAAAAAGAACTATATTTCTTTAAATAGTGTCTTTATGACTCTTTGAGGGTGGAAGGAGCATGCCTTGTTTACTCTTAACTTTCTAAAACTGAAAGCTCATGGCAAATCTGCCACTGATTGCCTCGGGCATTGCTGAGACCAACAAAAACTATGCCACAACCATGTGGAAGGACCCTCATACCCTTAAATGGAATGGCCAGGATATATGGGGCAGAGGATTGATATGACTGTTTGATACCACAGGATGCACAACTAAAGGGCTGCCAAAAAGATTAATAAATTAAATAGATACCTCCACAAACCAGGCCCAATTATAAATAAAATGAGTAACAATTGACATTCAGGGAAGAGAAATTTCCCTGAGAATTCCCTTCTTTTTCCTTCCAGGTAAAAATGAATCACCCACCATGTCTGCTGTTGGAAGATCTAATCCTGATGCTGCCCTCAGGAAATTTGGTTTTAGTCTGGTGTTTGAAATTGTCATTATTCACCGTCATCTTCTGATTGGACAATAAAGAGCTAATCAGTCTATATATGGGCAGAAGATGAAAAGGTGAGACTTCCTGCACAGTGAGTAAGAGAGAAAGTCTCAGGTGAGGTGTGGAGATTTGTCACTGGGGCACAAATAAAGAAGGAGGACAGGGTGAGAGCAAGATAACTGGTAATGGGCCATGCATCTGGGAAGTAGACCAAGACAGCATAGTTGGTTAGCATAGCTCAAGCTTATTAATACGTGTAACACATTCCATTTCCTTATTCGGAAAAATGAAAGGACACAGAAAAGCATCATATTTTTACAATCAATAAAAAGTTTATATATATATATATATATATATATATATATATATATATATATGTGTGTGTGTGTGTGTGTGTGTGTGTGTGACAGTTTTAAAAAGTATTTAATAGATTTTAAATACTGGAGATTTTGCTTTGGAGTGTAAAAATACATTACCAATTTTTAGAAAATGCTTGTATGATGGTTTAAAAATGAACGGGAAAATAGAAATTAAAATAAGCCTTACACTTTAAAAATGGGAGGAGCATTGAAAAGAAAAGTATTCTCGTGAGCATAATGGGCCTCACCTATCATTTCACAGCTATGGAAGCTAAGACGAGAAAGAATTATGTAGATAGGAAGACCTTGTCACAGATACTCAAGAAGGGGCAGCAGCAGCAATGAACGTTAAATATTTTTGGTTTGAAAACTCTTCAAATATTATTTTTAATTTAAAAGATTATTATTAGACAAAGTTAAATAAAATGTAGGCTTTAGCCAGCTTTTTTGATTTTTAAATTTAAGGTAATACAGTTTTGGACCATTAGTTTTAACACAAATACACATTGGGGTCAATGGATTAAGAAGCAAAACCAGTGTGAAGATTTTTTCTTTCCTCATTAAAAGCAGTATGATAAACTATAGTTTTTTTTACTCAGTGCATGTGTTGCATAAATCAATTATCTGCATCTAAATGCTCGAATGCCATCCAGCATGCTTGGTCATTTACTTCTCTTAACATGAAAGATAAATGTATTTAAGACATTTATAATCAACTGACTTTGTTGAAATTATCATCAAATGTAAATGATTTCTATGGACTAAGAAGAAACTATCAAGAATCATCTCTCTCTCTCTCTCTCTCTCTCTCTCTCTCTCTCTCTCTCTCTCTCTGTGTGTGTGTGTTCTTTCGGTGTTTGTTACAGTAGCTGATATTGTGGACTGAATGTTTATTTCTCCTCAAATTCTGTACTCTAAATATAAATTATAAATAGAAAAATTAAGAAAAGACTGTATTTAAGTTGTGTCACTACTTCTCAACAAGCTGAAAGTAAATTCAGATAAATATGATACTTAAGTATAAAAATATGGGTGTCCTAATTGGAAAATAATTACTATAGAGAAAATAAGATTACATAGATAATTGCCTGGGGAAAGAAAACACTGCAGTGAAAACTAGACCTATTGAGACAACTCAGATTTCCTAGAAATTATCTCAAATTAAGTTAGAAAAGAGAATACAGCTGCCTTTCCTGAAAGTGCCCTCAGGGGATAATGACTTAAAGTTTCAGTTTAACTTCAAGAATACTAGCTTTTGCCAGTTATTAAATAAGGTCTTGGTTTCAAGCTCATTCTACTACATATTAAGTATGTGATCAGGAATTTATGACTGTGCAATGGATTTTTCCTTTGTAAACTCTGTGCCTCTTATATAGTAACAGTATGCGTACGGGGAGGTTAAAACCTGAGAGAGAAGAGCACTGATGTCCCATTGACTCCTTTTGTTGCCTTCACTTGCTCTCAACATCATCTTGAAATGTTACCTTTGTGTGGAGAAATTTTAATCCAGCAACAAGGCTGCTCTGACAAGAGATCACTTCCAAAGACCTAGGTCTATGTAACCTGACTGGAATGTAGACATGCTACACACCTGTAATCCCTCAAACTGGAATATAGACATGCCCTTAGACAAAATATAAATTTTGTTTATAGAAGGAAGCTGATGTCCTTGAAAGTAAAGCAAAATGATGAATCAGAGAAAGATTTGACAGAATGTGTCAGAGATGTGTCCAAATCTCACAAGAACAGCACAGGAAAGTGAAGCTATTTAAGAGACTGGGAGGAAGAAAGAGTTGGTCAGTTGTGAGTGCAGTGCAGTAAAGTTGAGTTCATTTGTGAGTTCCTGCAGTTTACTGTAGATCATCAGAGGGAGTTGAAGCCAGAGAATAAGAAGAAGCCATAAGAATAGAACAAAGTATCAGAGTTAGTTTGCGACCAAACAGCAATCCACTGAGAAGGTAAAATCAGCCATATTGAATCAAGCAGTTTGGAGGGGAATTCTAGCCACAACAGCTGAGTTGAACCAGCTGACAAGAATTCAGAAAGAACTCGAGATGGTGACTTTATTCAGCAATAAGCATCCCATATGACACAAAGGTAACTTTCTAGAATGCTGGGATTTGTTGTTCTTGGAAAATACGTAAACTTCATGGGATAGTATGATAGCCTAGATGTTTATCATTATAAACTCCTGAAATAACTTTTTGCAACAGAAAAAATTATCAACCCCACTAATTTAACAGCCTGAATGTCCTTATGAAAATCTGCTAATTTGGTGATTCTTCATAGCAATAGTCCTGACGATCTGTTACTTAGTAAATGTCCATTTTCCAGTAAGTCACTCTGATGAACAAACTGTCTTTTTTCAGCCACTTTTTTGATCATATCCTATACAGGGGAGGTCAGCTTTCTGTGTCATCTGCATTGCTGTTTTTCTGTGTATCTCCCTTCTTTGACTTGTGCTGGTTCAAGAGCCCCCAATAGCAATAGGGTCTCATTTGTTCAAGCTAGAAATTGGGCTCACTTACCACCTACCCTCACGCAGCAGGACATCGATTGAAGCCCTGAGCCCTCAATAAAACAAGGTTTTATATGAAATGATGAGCAAGCTAGGTTTCCAGCCTGGTAAGCATCTAATTGAATGACTATTGTAAGCTGACAGGTGGGTGCTATGAAATAAAACTATGGACAACACAAGGAGTCTGAGAGTACATTTGAAACAATCAGAATAACCTGGATTGGCTGTTGCTAGGAAGTAGTTAGGGAGAAACTCTGGGTATGTATAGCCAAGGACACCCATAAGGGTCCTTCTTGATACTTGGGTGAAGCTTGGGTTCAGCAGCAGGTCAAGATCTCAGGCTTTTTCTTTTAAGATGGAGGCCAGTCCCAAGATGGAGTAGGATTTGTCTCTCAGAGGAGTACCTTCTTTGTGGAAGCTTCTGTTTTTCAGATTGGATCTTTAATAGATTTAATAGAATCTAGATTCTATTAAATTTAATAGAACTACAATCTTTCTTTCATCACCTGAGGAAATATAGACAAAACTTCTTCCTGAATGTAACATAGTCCCTAACTTCCATTCAGATATTAAAACATCTGAAAGTATACAAATAAATCTATTCAGTAAATACCACAATAACTTTTTTTAAGTAATATTGCTATCATCTCAACTTTTACTCTTGGTATTAAAAGATCTTAAATGGAGTCTCCCATTTTTCAATGCAAAAAAAAGTCTCTTTATATAATTAAAATCATCTTTTGGGGATTTCTCATGGTGATTTCCTGTCTCAGAGGCTCCTTCAAAATTTTTTGCTCTGGGCTTGATGTTACCACTGCTTTGGAGTCAAGTCTTTGTGAGCATCCAGATGAACTTAAATAAAGGATACTTCCTCTGGAGATAAGCCCAGTCAAAATTTCCCCTCTGCATCATTCTGTCAGATGTCTCCTTTCTGCTGTGAGGTTTCTGTCAGATATCCTCTACATTCTACAACATTTGTAGCTTACTTCTCCAATCACGTTGTGTGAAATATGGAAAAGTATCTTTATTGGATATGTAATTGTCATCTCAGAGGCTTACTGCTGAAGAAACTCACCCTCTTTCTAAACTCTGGCTATCTGGTTCAACTCAGCTGGTCTGGCTGAAACTTCTCTCCAAGCTGATTTATTTAAACTGGCTTCTCTAGGCTTCTGACTGAACTGCTCATCTTAGCCTCAAACTAACTTGAAATGTGTTCTAATCATCTGGTACCATCTCATTCTCTGCCTCATTCTGTTTTCAGCTGCAACTGGTTTCTGTAAAGCTTTACAAGTGAATACTATCATGAGTGAAGTACCCCAGAAAGACAGAGTATATACTCTCTTATAAGTGGATATATGTGGTAAAATATAAGATAACCATTCTGAAAACCATGGGACCCAAATGAATCTGAGTAACAAGGAGGGTTGGGAGGAGGGAGTCCTTAAATCTCCTTGAGAGGGGGAAATACATTAGACATCGGGAATGCATGAAGGGAGACATCTGGATGTGGTTGTGGGGATGGGAATAGGAGGGATGAGTTGGGGGGAACTGAGAGAGAGGCAGATGAATTGGGGAGGCATCTCTGGGATAAGCTTGCAATCTATGAAAATGGAAAGTTCAAGAAATATATGAGGATGACCCTAGCAAAGACTCCTAGTAATGAAGCCTGAAGGGACCATTTCCTGTAACCAGGCTAGATTTCAAATGGAGGGATTGGAACACCAACCTAGTCACAAAATCTTAGACCACAATTTGTCCTACCTATATGATGTGCAAGAGTAAAAGGTAGAACAACATCTAAGGAAGGTACATCAATGATTGTGCAGCTTGAGGCTCATGTCATGGGAGAGAGCCTACCCCTGACACTATTAATGATATTCTAAAATACTTGTGGACAGGAGCCTAGAATAACTGTTGTCAGAGAGGCTTTACTAAGCAACTGATGGAAACTAATTCAGAGACACACAACCAAGTATTATCTTGAGCTTATGGAATCCTGTGGAAGAGGAGGAAGAAGGATTGATGAAGCCACAGGGGTCAAGGGCACCATAAGAAAACCTACAGTATCAACTAACCTGGATGCATATGAGCTGGTAGAAATTGAACTGTCAACATGAAGGAACACATGAAAGAGACCTAGGCCCTCTGTACATATGTAACAATTGTGCAGCTGTGTCTTCTTTTAAAACAGGAGAAAGGCCTGTCTCAGACTACATTACCTACCTTTGTACCCCTTTGTCCTAACTGGGCTACCTTGTCTCACCTAGATAAAAAAAGATGTACCTAGTATTGTAATTTGATTTATGCCATCTGACTATGCCAAAACTGGTTGATATTCATCAGATGCTCCCATTTTCTGAGAAGAAGAAGTGGAAAAGTAGATGGGGGAGGAATATGAGAGAGAGAGAGAGAGAGAGAGAGAGAGAGAGAGAGAGAGAGAGAGAGAGACTGGAGGAGAGGAGAAAGTACGATCTGAGATTGAATGTAACATAAATAAATAACATAACATAAAAATTGGAATACACGATACCATTATGATATCTCTCAGCTATCCAGGTTCCTTTGTTTTTTTCTTTGATTCTTTGAGTTCTTTCTTTCTTCCTCTCCCCCTTCCTTTTTTTTTCCTTTCTTTTTCTTTCATCTCTTGAAACTCATTCAGTTTGTTAAAAACATAATTCCCAGCCCTTTCACCTCATCCTTGGTAGGAAGCACAGAGAATAAAGCCCCAAATTGGATTTATAGTGCTATAGTGTTTTATAAAGCAAGGTAAAAAAATTCCTCTCTTTTTATGTTTACTGGAACAGATGAGAAAAATCCCAAAGAACATTGCAGTATACTATTTTTGCTTATTTTTTCAAAAGTATTTGAAATCTAATTATCCTTAGCAACTACAAAGGACACTATTCTCAATATTATATTATTACTACTGACATATGACTGCTCGTTTCTCTTTCTAGCAAGCCACTTTTCATATTTCACTGTCGCATAAGGATATTAAATAAATAGATTCCATCTATCCCAGGGGCAATCTAGGCAGAATAAGAAAGTAGGCTATTTTTCCCTCTCTATGCTGACTTTGACCTGCTTGCTACTAGAACCAAAGTCCTTCTGTGGTCTCTGCATTCTTCCCATTAGTATGTCAAAAGGAAAATGCCTATGATGTTTGAAAGCCTTTCCATCTTCATTCATTCTTCTGCTCAATTAAATGTGTTTAACCTATGTTTCTCTCTCTAGGGGCTCTTTCTGACAGCTAATTATCTAATTGAAACTGATATGACACTGGGTTGTTAAACCTCCCAAGTCATTTACTTTGATTTAACAAAGAATTTTCTCAAGGCCATGTTGTAACTCAAAGGAATTTTAATGGAGAATTACCAGGGACATAGCCAAATACTTGGGTTTTTGAGTGAGTAAGTAGAACAATTTTGTGTTCAAAATCTCCAACACATTAAAAAAAAAAACAAAAACAAAAAACCAAAAACATATTTTACCTGTCTGACATGGCCACCAAGAATGATTATTTTTAGTGTCATTAACCAGTAACCAGAATTTGAGGGAAACATTAATTCCATTTGTTATCCTAAGCCCCATTACGCTATTCTTGTTCTTTTATCATTAACGGGTTGAATACATAGTCAAAACCCGATTTAGTTTTCTTACTTCAGGATGGTAATGCAGTGTTGGGAGCCGACTTTTAGACTTTTAGCAGAAAGCGGCTAGAAAGCAGCTATCCACATGCTAGCCACGCCTCCAAGGCTTACATCAGCAAGTGGCAAAAGTGTATAAATACCCCAGATTTCCCTTCAAAAAGAGACTTGAGACTTGATCAGAACCTCTGTCTTGTCTCCATTCCTTGTGTCTCTTCCTCACTCTCTCTCTCTAGACCCTGACTGGAAAACCAGAACGGCAGTTTGAAGCTGGGCAGTGGTGGCAAATGCCTTTAATCCCAGCCTTTGAAAGGCCAAGCCAGGCAGAGTGGAGCAGGCCCCAACATAGTAACTATTCAGGCATTGTTAAGTCTTTTGTCTCAAGCCAAGTAGAGCTGAGCCGGATGCAACAGTGCAGTAGCTACCTTAGTTTGTATGAGGAAACTCTTCTTCAACATGAAAACAATCATCTACCAACACATTGTTCGGAGGACACACTATTATTATATTGTAGGGCGTATAATGATTCTCTAGTGTTTAAAGAACAGTTCTTTAGTAGCAAATAAAAATGTAACCCCATATTACTTTACATTCTTCCTTACTTTACACTAAGTTTTTGCTAAATCAAGTCTCAAAAAGCAGCAAGCAGAAAGTATTCATAGAGAAAAAATAACAAAAAACCTATGATTATTTGCTTATCTGGCTGCAGTTTTTAAAATCATGACTATTTATCAATCTAGTATCAATTTTCTTTCCAGTTTATTTTTTAATCTCAAAGAAATATATAGACAGGATTAAAGTAGGGGAAAAGATATCAAGAAGAAAAGAAACAGACAAGAGTCTGGTTTTTATTTTGAAAGCAGCAATTTAATATATTAAATGATGAGCAGTTCACCTCTACTTTATACCTATCCTCCCTCTGGCCTTAGGAACTTTGTCCTTCCTTTTCTCTTCTACAGCTTCTTCCCATTTCTTTTGTCTCTGTTTTCTTTCATTTCTTTCTTCCTCTGGATTGCCCTTCCTGTCTCAACAGTAGGCTTAAATCCTGCTCTGAAAGAAAAGGCTTGTAATATAATCACTAGTAACACAAAGCATAAAGAAAAGTAAAAGGTTTAAGGTACACATTTTATCTAATTAATAGCCTGTTAGACTCTAGCACAGGATAGTGTCCCAATCTTCACTGTATCAGGATCTCTACACAGTTCTCTTAACTGGATTTAAGTGAGGATCGATACTTGTACATCAGAGAATAATTTCAGCCCAAATTCCGCATTAAACTTACTTTGTTAAATCTGCATCTATCATAGCAGGGAGCTATGCTTTAATGATTTTACAATGGGAAAGAGTTAAATCTGAAGCCTATTTTAGTACCAAGGGAATAAGGTTTACAGAGTCAAAGTTCCTTTTGCAAATCACAGCTATAAGCAAAATAGAAAGGAGGGAAACAGAATTTTCTGGACTTGTCCTACTAGATCTGGATGCTTGATCAACTGCGGAATGGTGGTGAGACGGAGTGTAGAGACACTTTTAAGAGCCCCTCTGAAATCTTGTCTTAAATTTATAATGATGTTGTCAACTAAGTGTTTGGACCTGACAACATATGAAGCATGGTGAACTTGTTACTTTCACTCTTTTCTTCACTGCCAGTTGTTTGCGTTTTTCTCTACCTCTCACTGCTGGAAAGAACAGAAGTAAAAAAAGGTGATTCAGCTTAGCCCCTATGTCAGTATCTTCAGCTTTGCTGAGTGTTTTAGCAAGGAGACAGATCAAATTGAACTGTCAAAAGTTATTGTTTGATGATTGTTTAGGGATTTCATTATCCATATTTCCCCCATGAATAAAAGTTAGCTATAATTGTGTAAAAAATTCTTTTCTTCAAAATTTATTTATTTTATGTATTTGAGTACACCATTACTCTCTTGAGACACACCAAAATAGAACATCAGATTCCATTACAGATTTTTGTGAGCCAACATGTGGTTGCTGGGAATTAAACTCAGGAACTTTGGAAGAGCATTCGGTGCTCTTAATAACCACAGACCCATCTCTCCAGCCAGTAAAATTCCTTAATTAGCTTCTTTCTTTGACTGTTCTTATTTTTTCTTTTTCTCTTTCTTTTTCTTTTTCTTTTTCTCTTTCTTCCTTCCTTCCTTCCTTCCTTCCTTCCTTCCTTCCTTCCTATCTTTTTTTGGATTTCCATAATCTTTCTTTCTAGATATACTAAAACATTTTTAGACTATCTTAACATGTGGTACCTAAAACCTATAAATGATATTGTAGAGGAATTTTAATCCAGCAGCATGGCTGCTCTGGCAAAAGATTACATCCAAAGACCTTCTAGGTCTGTGTGATCCAGCTAGAATACAGACCCACCCTTAGTATAGACTTTTAATCCCAAACAATGATGGTAAACTTGATTTCTCGAAAAAAGCAGTCATGTTTGAAAGTGATGTCTAATTAAGGGGCAGAAAAGGGGGAAATTAGAAAAAGATTTGACAAAATGAGACAGAGACAGAAAGAGACAAAGTTGAGAGAGAAAGAGAGAGAGAGAGAGAGAGAGAGAGAGAGAGAGAGAGAGAGAGAGTTTTTAACAGGACAGTTTTACAGAGACAGTCACAGGTGAAGACAGAATGAACCAGAGAATAAGGAGCCAGTTTGAATCAGTTGGCTTGGAGATGAGTTTTAAGCCAGAAGAGCTGCGTTGAATCAGCCAACCAAATATCTGAAAGAACTAGAAAGAATGAGCTTACTCAGCAGCAAGCCTCCAAGATAACAAATATATCTGGTGAATAAAATTTCTTTTACTTTACATCACACAAGAATATTTTTTGCATCAATGTATGATGTGATCAAGAGAATTCCAAACTTAAAATTTTATGTCAGCATTTAAATATGAACACATTACATTAAATAGAAAATTTAATGGCATTTTTAGATTGACTTTCAGTATTTTCTACTTATTTTTTTCCTAGTTTTGTGACTTTAGAATTAGCTACAAATATCATTTTTGTTTAATTTTCTAACAGCTACAGCAGACAATACTTGATTGGTTTTTATAAAAAAAAAACACTTATAAGTATACATCGATTCATGTTATATGTTCAATTAATAATACAGTCTGAAATGAGTATATAGCTAAGCTAAATGGATTAGTTAAATTAGAAAAAAACATTATTATTTGAATACACTTTCACTCTTTATCAGCTTCTTGTGCTCAACTTCAACATTGTATAAATATTTATTATAAAAAGCCTTACTATCTGATTTACAGATCAAATTAAACTAAAAAATTGCAGCGTTTAAATCTTATCTATTTAAAAATTGAGTAGTCAGTTTATGCTTTCTGCTTTTTAAGAGTAGGAGGTGGTAATGCTCATTTAAATACTTTTAGAATATAATAAATAATCACCTATTCGTACTGAAAAGACATTTCACAACCAAAAAACAAAAATAGAAGTTTTTATCGTTATTGAAATGTAATTGCAAATAATTGATTGCATTGTTTATTTAGCCACATTTTAATCGTTAATATACATCACATATTCCCACATGCATTCAAGCAAAGGTGTAGCTAAATGTGTAAGCATTGCTTCACTTCATGACAAGAACACAGTTCGCTTTCTGTTTTTACAAATTATGAATGAAATAATCCATATTCATTATGCAATAAAAATGATTCCTGGACATAAGTTTAGCAGTGTGGATACAATAAATAATAGCTTTTTTATATTTATAAAAAAAAATGAGTGATTCCTTTTATAGTTACAAATGAGGGTATAAGTTACATTTCAATAAATATATAAAATAATTGTATTAGTAATAATTTTTATAGAAACACTCCACTGGTCTTTCGTTCCTAATTTGCTAAGTGTTTCTGGAGGTAAAACTATCAAAAAAATACAAGGATGTAAAATGAGTCACTTGTGATATTGGAGAAATGTAGTTCATATCCCTTGTAAGCTGTATTTTTTTTTCTTCTTTCAGCCAAAAAAATTATTTTATGAACTGGTTCTGCTTTCACTAATGCAAGTTATCTTTTTCATGAGCACTTTTAATACAGTTTTAAAAAACTGACTCTCTCACATTTTTCTACCACTTTACAGTACTATTACAGAGAGGTGATTGAATGTATGTTTGCACATGTATGAACTGAGTGTAATCTTTTGAAACTTGTGAGTATAACATTTTATTAATTAGTGTTTATTTTATTTCTAAGGCACATGAATATATAAGTTGTTTGGCTTATGTCAAAATCAAATTTTATCCTATTAAAATTTATGTGAAAAGTTGCAAAATTTAACTCCCGTTTTTCATGTTATGTCCATGTAATAATCTTCCTTCTGGACACTATAATGAAAAGGTTATAGTAGAATACTTTATAACCCACAGAGGGATACTTAACTCATAATTCTTGAAGTTCCAGTGCACAGAATCAATAACCACTCAGTTGTGGCAAGGTCCTTGTGGTGCATAATGTTATAATGGCAGAAATCTTACCAAGATAAAAAGACAGACAGAAATTTAGGACTCAACAACAAATTATTCAAAACAAAACCCAAAAAGCAAAAAAATATGTATTTGTGAGAAACAACTCACAGTCCCAAGAACTACTTTAATCCTTTCCAAGATCAAAGACCTTAGTGATACAAGGAAGCCTCACTTACTAAACAGTATGATCTTCCACTTATTTGCGCTGAAGGTAAAGTAACTTATGCAAACTCTTGATAGAACATATCACACTTAATGTATAGACTAGGGAATCTGAATAATATTTAATTAGCTTTGGAAGAATATTGCACTTAGGAATGTGTACTCTAAGAATAGATTTTATTAAAGTTATGGTATTTTAATTGCCTCTTACATTACAAAGTAATGAATTATAGCTTCAGTAACTATAGTAAATGTTAGTCAAGAATGTAAGTCAAGACAGAATACCTAGTTAAGAAATATTTGTAAACAAATGAATATTTACAAAGTATATTGACTGTTGATTATGCATCAGTTTCAAATGCATTATTGTATTTATCTTTTCTGAATATTGTATATATTTTTGAGAGTAACAATGTATAGTAATAAGGCATAGAAAAGCCATATAGGTCTTCATGAGGGTTAACCACATAGAGAATATGCAGTAGTGGTCAGTATATGCATAAAATTGTTACTGAGCAGTGTAGGTATGGAAATTCAACCCCCACTTTATTTCTAAACTGGGTGTAGTAAAGAGAATACAAGCTCCCACTTCAGTGTTTAATTAAAAATATGTCATAGACAACATATATTGAAAATAATACCCATTAGTATCTTACTACTTTTCAGGACATTATATAGAAAAATTCTACTAATTCTTGAGACTATCCTTCTTTACCTGTGTAGACTGTTTCTGTTTTAGATTTGTTGTAGTTGTTTATGTCATTGTGACATATTTGAGAAAAAAACAAATTGAAAAGGAAGGTTTATATTGGCTCATATCTTCAGTCCATATGAACTGACTTCATTGCTTTGAAGCCTATGATATAGGACAAAATCATAGTAGAGAGGCACTAAAGAAGAAATGTTTATCAAAAAACAATCAAGTAGCAAAATGACACAGATGGGCTTGGACAGGTATAGCCTGCAAGAATGTAACCCAAGATAATACTTCCATAACTATGCCTCATCGTCAATACTTCTTCAGTATGCCATTCAATTTGACTCCAACCATTAGTTCACTACTGAGGTTAAATGAGGGATCACCTCTTAAAGACTGTATTCACTATGTAGAGGAAATCTTTCAGAGATAAGTTTTGCAAGGCATCTCATATCTGTGATGGTTAGTTTTAGTTTTCAAGTTGACTATCAGGAATCAATTGGTCCCCAAGCTTCTGGGAACTACTATGAGAATTTTTTTTTCCATATTTTTCTTCCATTGAAACTAGATTTTTCCACAAAATACACTCAGATTACAGTTTCCCTTCCCTCTACTCCTCCAAAGTTCTGTCCAATATCCCCCCATCTAGATTTGCTTCCTTTCTGTCTCTCATTAGAAAATGACACACTTCTAAAACACAGTATCAAGATACAACAAAATAAATTATAAAGCAAACACTATCACAACAAATTTTGACATGACCAAGCAACAGAAGGAATACAGTTCAGAAGAATGCAAAAGAATAAGAGATTCACTCATTCACACACTCCAAAATCTCATAAATCTGGAAACTATTATTATATAAATGCAAGATCAGGTACAGACTGATGCATTCAGTCACTATGAGTTCACATGAGCTTTGCTCATGCTGATTTAGAAGACTTTGTTTTTTTTTTTTTTTTAATATCCGCAACCCCCTCTGTCTCTTATAGTCTTTCTGCCTCCTCTTCTATAGAGTCCTCTGAGCCCTGAGAAGAGGGACTTGATGGAAGCATTCCATTTAGGTCTGAGTGGTGTTTCAAAGTCTACTTGCCTAGTATCTGATTGTTAGTCTCTGTATTTCTTCCCATCTGCTATAGGAGGAAGTTTCTTTAATAATTTCCCAAAGACAATAATCTATAATTATCTCAGAATGTCATTCAGAGTCATTTTATCAGTATTTGTTTTTTTATTTCTTTTTCAAACCAGTAGTGTTTGGTTTTATCCAGGTTTCTGGGATATCTAGTCTCTGGTTCTTGGACACGCAGGCAAGATTGGGTACTGGTCCCATCTCATGGAGCAGTCCTTAAGTAAAATCATTTTTTAGTTGGTTACTTTGGTTACATTTTTTAGTTGGTTCCATACATTCTGTGCCACCATTGTTCTTGCACTGTTGTGTCTGCAGTGCTGCAGGCAGTACAGCACTGTAGACCAAAGGTTATGTGTTTGGCTTATTGATTCCCTTTTTTCCTTTGGGAGCATGTAGAAAACATTCTTGTACCAAAGAAACTAGAATATAGGGGTGAAGGTTGTATTTAAACAACAACTCAACTTCTCCCTGTTTAATGGATTGTATAAGTGTTGTCTTCAGCAATGGGGTCTTGCTGTCATATTATTGGAGAACAATCTGTAGTCTTGGCAACAGCCTGGGTTCTTTAGGAATTCACATGGAATCCCTTTGGATAACAACTCAATTAGATATCGATTCCTAAAATTAAAATATTAATTTGTTAATGAGAGATGGCCCTCTGGGTCTCAATCTCCCCATATATTTGGTGATTTGATTTACATTGCCTTCAAATATGTATATAGTTCAGAAAGTTTCTACTATATTACATTTCCATGTTCTTCCTCAATGTCCCTTAATTTTAGCCATGTTGCACCTTTTTTTGTGTCTCAAACCCCTCTCCCTGACCCCTCCAAACTCCTGACCTAGTCCCTGATCCATCTATTTATTTCCCTTTTCTAAGGATAGCTGTCTCTTCTTGAGGGATTTTCTTAATCAAATTACTTGAAGAATGTTTACCCTAAATCTGGGCCACACCTTCTAGTGGCAGCCTAGATAAAAGAATTTGGAAGAAGGAAAATGCTTTTGCTTGCTTGTTCTCTTTCTTAGTAGCAAGTTTATCTATCCAAAGGCTGTGGTCAGTATTGAACATAAATTCTTCAAGATTCTAATGTAGAATGAAGGCCAACACCTTCCCAGGAATCTTTATGGACTCCAGAACCATATTAGACTTTAAGGCATCCTGTGTTGTGGACTCTGGAACAACTCTAGAAGTCTCAGATAATTACTGTTGAACTACTCAGGCCACATCTTGGAGCCAGTTTAGTAAATCCCATAGATAATATCCAGAGCAAATCTTGATTTATCAGTTCTGTTCCTATAAAGAACTCTAATACTATATCCAAACTATTGTGTTTAGTGACCATTAGATAATTTAATAGCATGTTAAAGAATATTTTTATTGGAGAAAGTTACATTAAGGATCTAGTACTTTTTGAAAACTAGCAAAACAAAAATATAATTACATAAATTTACTAATCATAATTTTATCATTAAAAATATTTTATGATAATTTTAGTACTTAGAAATTAAAAAGAGTAGAATCAATAGTAAGGGCTTTTATATATTATTTTGTTTACAATATAATAAAATCATAATATATTAAGTATAAATTGTCTTAAATTTTTTCACATACACCTACCATATATATCATATTTGTACTACCAAAATAAAATGTACATTGATCAACTAAAATTTATTTGAAATAATAAAATAATTATTTCTAACAATAATTATCTTAAAATATCATGGCTCAACTAAATTAGCAAAAGAAATCTTCATCAAAATATGACACTGCTTCAGTAAGTAATAATTAAAATATTCATCTTTAATATTTCATATGATTAATGTCTACTGGTGTATGCCCTTCAAAAATTTGTAAAATTTTAGATTTCAAAATATTTAAAACAATTTTCTATAATTCTACATTACTAATGACTAAACATGAAAGCTGAATAATGAGAGATAATAAAAGTCAGAGATGTACTTTTAGTAGAAATTCATGAATTGTGTAAATTTCTTTTAGTTCATTATTCATAAAATAGATAAAAAATAGTGTAGATAACCCCATGTTTCTGTTTTTTGTTGTTGTTGTTGTTGTTCTGTTTTAGAAGACATGAAAACCATCCATCCCTGAAGTTTTGGCAATGCTAAGACACAAAGAACTTTTGAAGACTACTTCCATTAATCTTCATGGCATTATTCTTAGCACATTTATTATTTATATCTCTTTGTGGACAAGACAGCTCAGAAATGAAGCGATTAATTAGACTTTCCTAAGCCTCATAGGTAATAAACATTAGACATAAAACCTGAAGCCAGGCAGTGGAACAGACACCATACTTTTATCTCATTTTTTTCTGACACTACTAGTAATGCCACCTAACAACCAAAGGGTGAGACAGGTAGATTTTCTAAAATAAATACATATATAAAGTTAATCTAAATGAAATTGCCAAATAACGGGGAGACAAAGCCCTGACTTGTCACCAAATAAAACATCAAGTACTAGGACTGTGTTACAAATACTTCCATTGTTGGTCAAAGGAGTAAATGCAAACCTTCAAACAACCAGGAGCTTCCAAACAACCAAAGTTTTCACCAAGACTATAGGTTTCAGTAGGTGGTGCAAGGTCCTCAACACATATACTGCAGAGGACTAGCTGGTATGGCCTCAATTGGAGGAGATGTGCCTAAACTTCAAGAGACTTGAGGCCCTAGGGAATGGGGAAGCATGTCTGGGGGTGAGGCACAGGGGACATCTTCTTGGAAACAAGGGGGATTAGGAATGGATTGAGGAACTGTGGGAGGGAGAATCCAGGAGGGGAGTAATGACTGGACTATAAAAAAAAAAGTTAAAAAAAAAAAAGACTATAGGTTTCAATACAAACAGCAAGGCCATGTTGCTGAAGAAATCTACACCTATCATTGAACACAGACAAGTTGAACTAGTGCCTACATAGAGCTTTCACCTTTATGTACTACTGTTGGAGGAAGTAAGGTACTTGGGCTAGCTGCCAAATTTGGAACATAAATTACAACCAAAATACAGAGAACTACAGTCAGACATTGTATTGATACTTAGAGTTCTTGGAATATTTAGTCCTAAATAGGATGTCTCCATTAAGTTCCTCCTCTCAGAGCTCTCTGCAGGTGACAAATCAGAAAAATTCTAAAAACCAGAGGAGATGCAGGATACGGATAAACCAAAGTAATCTAAATCAACCAGATCAGTGGATATATGAACTCACAGAAATTGAGAGAGCATGCACAGGGACTGCTACCAATGGGATTCTGAATCTGAAGGGAAAGTGGACACATGCTCCATTCCTAACCCAGAAGGTATCTACAACTATCAACTATTTACAAGTGAAAATTGTAGTTTTCCTTAAAGTAGTCTCGATGGGAAAACAAACCATTCTTTAGGGTAGGCTACATGACTAGTAACAGATGGCCAACAAAAAAACCAACTGACAGGCATCTTTGGATTTACTTATCTCATAATGTGTCATGAATTAAAAAAAAAACTACAACATTTTATTTCATGTAATAAAATAAATCTTGGTGGTTTTCACCCTACAGGTTCTTTGTATACATATTATGGCTTCTAATTTAGTGTTTTTATGGGATTCCCAACTGTGTGAAGTTGTGTGTCTCTTTGCCTTTATCTGTTTCTTGAGGCTTTTCTTGGACTCTATTCCTTCTACTTGTTTATTTAGAAGAGGAAAAAGAGGATCAGGAGAAGGAGGAGAAAAGAAGATGGCAACAACAGTGAGTAAGGAAGAGGAAAAGGAGAAAAAGAAGGAAGAGGAGGAGAAAGAGGAGGAAGAGAAAGAAGAGGAGGGAGTAGAGGAGAAAGAGGAGGAGGAAGTAGAGAAGAAAGAGGAGGAAAAGGAAGAGGAGAAGGAGAAACAGTCAAATAATAGAAGCTGTTACCATCTTTTTTTTAAGATCAATGACCACAAACATTTGCAATCTATCATCTATCTATCTATCTATCTATCTATCTATCTATCTATCTATCTATCCATTTGTGTATCTATGTATCTATCTGTTGCAATCTGTAACATACATATACATACACATACACTTACACATACACATACATATACATGAAGAAAATAAATACCTACCAGTTGAATTACGTGTATTTTCAAGTACGTATTTCAAAACTCAACCCTAGTAAAAAAGTTAAGGATGTGATTATCCTTATTTTTAGTTTAGTTTAGTTTAGTTTAGTTTTTATTGTATTTCCTTGTTTAAAACCAGAAAACCAATGATGTTTATGTCATAGAGTTGTTCTAGTACTAGCTGAGTGAGTACAAATTGTTAAACACACTGTAATTTCCATTTAAATTTAGCCAATTTCTTTTTATAGGTTATTCTCTTAGGATTTTAGATAAAATTATTGTTACATATTCGCTTGTGGCTCAAATAAACAATTTCTATGCCTTACTCCAAATATCATTAAAATCTTTGATGTCATATTTCCCATTTTAAAAGTATGTCATTTTAAAATATTTATAATAGAACAACACTTACCCTAGGGAGACAGTTAAGGCTGCAAAATACTTGCTACTGAAATATGAGGAAGTGATCTTAAAGCCTAGCACCCACATGCAAAATTACCTATTGGGCTACTTACTTGTAAGTCTAGTACTAGGAAGGTGAGACACGTGGTCCCTGGGTCTTGCTAGCCAGTTAGCCTTGTCTCATGTGTGAATTGTCAACCAATTATTTGTCACACTGCTTGTCATTTGTGTAAGAGTGAACATAATTTCTGTTGACTATATTCTAAACATTAGGTGTATCATTATTCAAATGTTTAATTTAATATCTTTAGATTTAATTGTTCAGCTGTTTTTTATTATAATTTCACTAATATTGTCTCTCTTCCAACACAAAGGAAAGAAGGCATACCGGAAATGAAGTGCATAGATAACTGAAGGATTCCTGCCCTTATTTGTTCATGACAACTATATTTGTGAAATCACAACCTGTAAGACTCTATCAATATGCCAATAGAAGCATATGTAGGTATTCATAATAGAACTAATGGCCACAGATATTTTCAACATGTATTCATGTACAAAGGCCTAGATGGAGTGTAATTTCTATGAATTCAGTGGCCAACCAGGGCTTTAACTTCTATGCCACTCACTATATATCATCAGTACTCTTGATCTTCTTTATTTACAGGTTATAGAATTCTGAAAGCTACTCCCAATCCTTACATTTAGATGCAATATGAGAACACATAACATGACATTATCTCAATACTTCAAAGAAATATTAATAAATGGGTCTCTGCCTAAAAGTTTTAAATACTTTCTTATTTCTGAGAAATCATGCCAAATCTCACTTATATTTGGGTTTCATCTAATTTATCATAAGAATTTTTAAATTAATATACGTATTAAATTAAGCTAAATTTAACCTGAGGCAATCATTGCAATAAAACTTTATTAAAACCAAACATTATACTCTTGGATCACGTAACACCATTTCATATACTTATTAACAACATTCAAATTCTACTTTCCTTTAATCCCCTAATCCTGGGTTGCCAGCTGACCAGAACCCATTTACATTAGCCAGCTTTTGAGAACTTGGCACACAAATTCTCTAATCATCAAACTATTTTGCTACTTTGTGTTATCAATGGTCTGTCTCCAAATACTACATATCCAAGGCCAGGCGACACTCTATGATACTTAAGTTCTGATTGTTGTCTGTTACTTTGATTATTGCTTCTGTAGGTAAACTCTGCTAAAGTCTTCCTCTAAGCAGACATGTTGAACAAGGAAGTCTAGGAGAAGCAACCAAATTCCCCATTGACTGAAATCCACTGCTCTCTAACGCTCTCTTTATCTCTCTTAAACAAATAAACAGGTATTAAAAATAATAAAGGAAGAAATAAAACTAGATAAAATAAACACAAACAAATTTTAAAAGGTCAAAGCAAATAAACAACAAAAAGGTATCAAAGAAAAATCAGACACAACTAACAAATATACACACACACTCAAACACATACTCTCACATACTCACTCATACACATACTCATTTACATACATATTCACACACATACACACACAAACATATGCACATACATTTACACACATTAACACACAGAGAACCCTCACACACATACATACACTCACAATCACATATAAATACACTCACACACATTCTCATATTTGCTCACACACAAGCATGCACACACACACAAGAAATACATAGATGCAGAGACACACAAAATCAATGGGAGGAGAGGACTTTGGTTCTGTGAAGGCTCACTGCCCCAGTGAAGGGGAATGCTAAGGCAGGGAGGCGAGAGTGGGTAGATAGGTAGGGGAGCACTCTCACAAAAGCATGGGAAGGAGGGATAGGATAGGGAATTTACAGAGGGGAAACCCAGAAAGGGAATAACATTTGAAATATAAATAAAGAAAAGATGTAATAAAAGAAAAAAAAGAAATCCACATTTATTTTCAAAATTTGAAATAATCACATCCTTTCTTCATTACTTTCAAAGTACTGGTTCCTCCTTGTTTTGCAGGTGAAAGCTTTTGGCAAAGGAGAGTCCTAATTAAATAAATAAAAAAGACAAAGCTTCATTAGTATTTCATGGAAAGCACATCAGTTACAAGACACTTCCTGGCCACCAATATATCACTTGACATCAATATATCACTTGACTTCCTGCTTAATTTCCTCTAATATCTGTGTGTTCTTCTAGCCTTTCCCACTATGCTTCATCCTTCTTCCCAGAAACACAACACTTGTATTACCTTTGACTTATACAACATGCTTACATTTCTAAATGTTAAATACACAGTTCAGTCATTATATTGAAACGTTCTTCAGTCATTTTTGGTGTAACGATTACTCCCTTTTCAACAGTGGCTAGTAGGACTTGTACAAAGTTAATCTCTGTCCTTACTTTGAGAAAATAAATGGGCAAACTCATGCTAGACTGCTTTTATGCAAAGGACATTATAGTAAATCTTTTAGGTTTGATAAGCGACCTATGGTATCAGAAAGAGAGAAACTAGGGGATTATCTCTTCTTTTGATGGCAAGTGGATGAGTAATTCCATAACCATTTTGATCTTAATTTTTCTCTTTCAATGTAGTATTTACTGAAATTAATGGTCTAGGAATGCATACCATCTCCAACACAATTAAAATCTCTAAAAAAGGAAAGAAAAAAAAAACCACAATCTTTAAAAAAGCAATAAAAAAAACAAAAAAAAAAACCCCTCAATCTTGTAATTTAACTACTAAGTTATTAATTCAGATTGATTCTTTGCAATACTTTTCCTTACTTATATTTATATGTTTAATTCTTGATTTTGACTATATTTTAGAACCTAATTCTCTTACTGAGTTAGGAGATTAAGAAATATATATGTTAAGGGATGAAGTAATATTGTTTCCATTGGTTCTTCCAGTGAACGCTGTAATTATTCATCAGGGTCGAATCATAAGTATTAGTATATAAAATATTAATCTGAAATTATTACTAGGATGAATATATTTCAAATCTTGATTTTTTATACTTGGATTAGGATTGTAACGATTAAATTGTTTGGCAGTTTTCATTGATAAACCAAGAAATAGCAAGATGTGAGATTTGATTTATGAAGCCAGTCTTGATATTTGAATACATTGAGTAATCGATTATTCTATTAGGAAGAGGGAGTTCAAATGCCTAGAATAAGTGTTTAATTATGAGTCAAAAGTAATTTAGTGGTGCCTGAGTATAGAGTTTAATAATGGCACACTATTTTGCATTTAAATATTGACAAGCTCATTGCCTCACGAGAAAGTCTATTCAGCTATAAAATAAGATTTTGATGAAACATGTCTAGCTGATTAATAACTGGCAATGCTCTGAACACTGTAAAGATAATCTTTTGACACTATCACACATGGCCTTGCCCAAAATTTCTTTTGCCAATGTAAATTTCAAACCATCTAAATAGTTAATTCAGAAAAGTTTATAAACCTGAATCAGTCATTTGTAAGAAATATAGTAAAAGTTCTTACTAAGTGATTAATCTTGTGAAAATTAAAATAATAGAATAAAAACTAAATATTCACCAATTAAAACAGAAACTTGAAATTTTTCTGAGATATAATAATCTATGATATAACAATAGAGGAGACATGCTGCTTTTATCCTTCAGTGTTGCCTAGTAGTACAGAGAACTTTAGCTCATTGTTTAAAACTAGCTGAGCATATGAAGTAATTTTTTGCCCTGATGCTTATAATTGATGTTTTCAACTCATTCTGAAAGCCTGTAAGTAAAATGCCACTGTATTTGTGTTGAAAACATATGCCAATGAAAAATCATATTTAATGGAAGGAAAGGATATGATTCCTTCATTCAATGCAGCTTCATGTCTCTGGGGCAATGAGCTTTACGAGAACATTTAATAGACAAAACAAATAAATTACCAAACCAAAAAAGAAATAAATAAATATCAGTGACACGAGGCACAAAGCAGAGATCGATAATGTATAAAGTTTAAGACTATTTCAAGTATGTAGCTTTTTTTTTAAACAAATGAGAGATGTAGTTTTTATTAGAAATTAATGCTTTCAGTGTGAATTCTATGTTCTATCATTAAAAATAAATGTAAGTATTGCAAATTAATCTAAGCTATACTATTATTCATGATGAATCATTATCATTGTACTGGTAACATCTGAGTGATCTGTCTATATGACCATATTTTTTTTAGTTGGATATTTTATTTATTTATACTTCAAATGTTATCCCCTTTCCCAGTTTCCTCTCGGCAAACCTCCTACCATATACCCTATTCTGCTTCCATGAGGGTGTTCTCCCACCCACCCAGCCACTTACCCACTTACCCACTCACCTACTCCTGCCTCACTGCCCTAGCATTCCTTTACACTGGGGCACCAAGCCTTCACAGGACCAAGGGCTTCCCCTCCCATTGATAAGGCCCCTTCAGCTCCTTTATTCCTTCCCATAACTCCTCCATTGGGGTCCCTGGGCTCAGTCCAATGGTTGGTTGTGAGTATCCACACCTCTATTAGTCAGGATCTGGCAGAGCCTCTCAGGAGACAGCTGTATCAGGCTCCTGTCAGAAAGCACTTTTTGGAATTTGCAATAGTGTCTGGGTTTAGTGTCTGCATGTGGGATGGATCCTCAGGTGGGAATCTCTAGATAGCTTTTTCTTCAGTCTCTGCTCCACTCTTTGTCCCTGTATTTCCTTTAGACAGGAGCAATTCTGGGTTAAAATTTTGGAGATGGATGGGTGGCTCCATCCTCAACTCAAGGGTCATGCCTAACTCTGGGTATCGTCCTAACAGGTTGTCTCTCTGCTTTGTGGAGTATTTCAGCTAATGTCAAGCTTTTGGGGTCCTGGGAAGTTCTTGATTTTCTAGCATCTGGGACTTTTTTGTTTCCAGTTCCCCATCCCCCATTGTTACATGCCTCTGTTCCATTTCCTGACCCTCTGTACATCTCCTTCATCTTCTCTCATACCTAAATTTCCCCCCCCTTTCCTCCTGCCCCTCTTCTCTTCCTCTCAAGTTCCTCCCACTTCCCTTGATTATTTTGTACCCTCTTCTAAGTAAGAACACTCACTCTTTGGTCTTCCTTCCTCTTGCGTATCATGTAGTCAGTGAAACTTAGGTATTCCATGCTCTTTGCCTAATATCTACGTATCAGTGAGAATATATCATATGAGTTCTTTTGTGACTGAGTTACCTCACTCAGGATGATGTTTTCTAGATCCATCTATTTGCCTGCAAATTTCATGAAGTCATTGTTTTTAATAGCTGATACCATTGTGTAAATGTCCCACATTTTCTGCATCCATTCCTCTTTTGAGAGACATCTGGGTTTTTTCCAGCTTCTGGCTATTATAAATATGGCTGCTATGAACATAGTAGAGGATGTGTCCTTATTATATGTTGGAGTATCTTCTGGATATATGCCCAGGAGTGGTATAGCTGGGTCCTCAGGTAGTACTATATCTAATTTTGTGAGGAATTGCCAGACTGACTTCCAGAGTGGTTGTACCAGCTTGCAATTCCACCAGCAATGGAGGCGTGTTCCTTTTTTTCCACATCTGCACCAGCAGCTGCCATCACCTGAGTTTTGATCTTAGCCATTCTGACTGGAGTGAGGTGGAATCACCTCAGTGTCATTTTGATTTATATTTCCCTATTGGCTAAAGATGTTGAACATTTCCTTAGGAGCTTAGTGACCAGTAAAGTTTCCTCAGCTGAGAATTCTTTGTTTAGCTCTGCTTCTCATTTTATAATAGAGTTATTTGGTTCTCTGAAGTCTAACTTCTTGAGTTCTTTGAAAACATTGGATATTAGCCCTCTATCGAATGTAGTAAAAATCTTTTCCCAATCTGTTGGTTGCCATTTGTCTTATTGACAGTGTCCTTTACCTTACAGAAGGTTTGCAATTTTATGAGGTCCCATTTGTCAATTCTTGATCTGAGAGCATAAGCCATTGGTGTTCTGTTCAGGAAAACCTCCCCTGTGCTCATGTATCCGAGGCTTTTTCCTACCTCTTAATCTAGTAATATACATGTATTATTTACCCAGAGCAAAGTATAACTTTACCTGATGGCATTATATCTCTCATTTTCCTTCTGGGAAATGTCTTAGTTGCTTTTACAATGCTATGGTTAAATACTGTGACCAAAGGAACTCATAATACAAAACATTTAATTTGGGCCTCACAGCTCCAGAAGTCAGTAGAGTCCATGACCATCATGGTATGGAGCATAGCAGTAGGCAGGCAGTAGGGCAGTAGCTAGCAGCTTACTTCTGGAGGCAGAGTGAGAGTGAGCAAGGTTTGGTGGCTTGAATATGCTTGGCCCAGAGAGTGATACTATTAGGAGGTATGGCCTTGATGGAGTAGGTGTTGCCTTGTTGGAGGAGTGTATCACTTTGGGGTGGTAATGAGTCCCTCCTCCTAATCCCATGTAGAACTCTTAGTTTCTCCTTTATCATGCCTGCCTGGTCACTGCTATGCTTCTGCCTTGTTGATAATGGACTGAACTTCTGGCCTCAGCTAAATGTTTTTCTTTATAAGAGTTGCATTGGCCAAAATGTCTGCTCACAGCAGCAAAACACTAAGACAATTGGTAACTGGGAATGGTATGGGCCATTGAAACCTCTAAGAGAATCCCCACTGACATGTCTCCTCCAACAAAACCATACTTCATAATCCTTCTGAAACAGTTCTACTCACACTACTAAATATTCAAATGTATGAGACTATGGTTGTGGTCATTTTCATACAACCATTAGCAAGTAAAGGCGAATGCAATGTTTTTATTATGCATAGTTTGTAGTTTTAAGTAATTTTTTCAGATTTTGGTCATATTTTAAAAGTTTGATTAATTTTGTGGCTTATCATTTTTTTGTAGCACATAACTCTTTACTAGAACACATGAAGAATTAAAGTGGCATGAAAACATCCCTTACATGTATAAATTGTGGTTTCTAATTCACAAACTGTCAAATAGCAGCCTTCTCTTAGGGTCTTACAATGTTGAGCCAAAACTTCTTTTCTTTGTTGAACACACTTTATAAATTGTTAACAAGATTCTGTCTACCTAATTATGTCTAATTATCCACAAAGAATAGATTTTAGTTTTGTAGACCAATTCTGTGTTGATGTCTACATACAAGCAGATATTTACCAAGATGACTTACAAGAGTCTTCTAGTCTAGTATTTCAAAACTGTCCTAATCACCAGAAACATATCATCTTAATTGATATGGAACCCAACTCAATGGATTTACTCCTGTGTAAGTGCATTGTCAATAAATACTATCATGAGATAATAGGGTGAAGAAGGGTCTGTTGTTTGCATAAACAAGAAAAACAATGGGAATAAATATCAGAGCAATTTCTCACCAAACACAAGGGCTAAAGTGACACATATGGGGGAACTCATACCAATTCATGTGGAAAAAGCTTTCCCTAACGTACAGAAAAGGACATTCGTCAGTATACATGCCTTTTTAAATATCCTGTTTTCAAAATTTAGAATTACTCATCAATTTTGATTGATTTTTTTTACTTTTCTATAGAGACATTTATCTGAAAGAATCATACACAACAAAACTGAAAAATGAACACAAACAGATCTTAGCAGTCTTTATGGATGATAGCTTCATTTTCTTACAAGCCCAGGAGCTGACTGCCTGATGTTTATGCATAGCTGGTAACTGGTGATGCTTGAAATCTTCACACTAACCTATAATGTAATGATAGGAAAAGGAAAATCTCATTTTCTTTGAAGTTCTGTAAAAATGAACATATATATCATGACTAAAATTACAGTGACTAATATCTATGAAATAGATGACATGGCAACATGGCATCAGCTGAAACAGATAATAATATAGCAGCAAACTCTGTTTTAATAAATAATGTTTATCTTTGGAAAATCATAAATATGCATAAATAATCATCCAAAAATATTCATAACGATTTTTATATTCAGGATAAATTTAACAAATACTCATTCACTTATTAGTTCCACTCAATTTTAAACTATTCTCAGTCAAAGTAAAGATAGAATTACAGAACTCTGTATTTTAATTTGTGGTACATAAAAAAAGCAAAATAAAAATGGAGATCTATTCTTCATGGTTTTGAATCTGGCAAAATATATTTCAGATATATTATAAAAAACAATAAAAATTAAACTGTCAGTATTATTGTTGAAAATACTACTCATTTATCTGGAGATGCTTATAAGCTGTACTACTTAGAACATGACAACCTTGAAATACTTGGGAAAGGTTATTCCACTGACAATCAGATCAGTCAGTGCGCATGTCTGTGGGGATAATCTTGATTGTTAATTGATGGGGAAAGACTCAAACAATAACTGGTGGCACCATGCACTGTGTTTTGGATCTAGATTAGATAAGATTGTAGAGAGAACTATCTGAACATCAAGCAAATATTCCACACCCATGGGTTAATTTTTCTTTGCTATGACAGTGGAGTGGATATGATGTAACTAGTTGTCTGGACTCTTATCTTGGCTTTCTCTAAATGAAGAACTGTAAGCTAGAATAGCAACCTAAATAAACCCCCCCCTCCTCCCCTAAGTTGTTTCCTTTGGATGTTTTATTTCAAGAATAGAAATCAACCTAGGATATGAATGAATGAACAATTTCATATTAAATTTAGTAGAAAATTTCCATATATATAGTAATGTGTGTTTGTTTTATTTAAGACATTTTAGGACAAAAGCTATAATATCCAAATAATATTGTCGTTCTCTTAAAAATTTAAATATATTTACTTTTTCAATTTTATTGAATATTTTATTTATTTACATTTCAGATGTCATCTCCTTTCCCCATTTCCCCTCCCTAAAATCTCCTATCCCATACCCCATCCTCCTTTTTGCTTTTATACCATTTGAATTATATGCAAGTATTCAGGTCAACATAATAATTAGATATTTTTTAAAAGCTATTTTTATTAGTAACTAATATATTTAAAATTTTGGAAATATTATACTTCAAAAATAATTTTTGATGTAGTAAATTGCCAATGTTACCTTTCACAGGCCATTTCTATTACATATTAGTACTTTCATGATACATTTCCTTTCTTTAGGATAGTTGGTACATTGTCCATACTACTCTGAAGCATCTCTTTTAGATGAGTTACTCAAAATGAACAAGCATATTTTAAAAGTTAGATTCCTCACTCTAGTATGTCTTTAGTAAATTTAAATATAATATAATCTGAGTCAAACACATAAAAGATTTTGTTGTGTATCTGAAAAAAATTCTTCCAAAGAGAATACAAGAATTCTAGAAAGATTTCAGTGGATATGAAAAGTAATTGAGTTCTTGACATCTAACTTTGTAGGTCAAAACCTGAAAAGGCAACACCTGAAAATAACTGATATAAAATTGAGGGATTTTTGTTTGGTGTTAGATTGGTGGTTTCATAAAACAAATTGGGTATGTGACCTGGATTTCAGGTAGTGCAAAGAACAAAGGGAGAGTTAGTTAAAAGGTAGAAGCCAGTTTAGGCCAGGAATCTGAAAATAGTAGAGCGATATGACTAAGGTCACCACTGAACACAACCTATACAGCCAGGAAGGGGACAAAAACATAAAACAAATTAAGTTCTAGTTTTCTAGTTATGAGGAATAGCTATTGAGGGCACTGGGGTCTTTCAAAGCTAGAGCCAAAGAACAAGGTTAAGACCACTAGCTGACAGACTGTAACAGGGTGTGTAGAAAGTTCCACCCTGCACTAATAAAATCAGTAGTCTAACTCAGTATTCACCCACTTTAAACTTGACTACTGAATGTTGAACAGGGATGCTATGCAAAAAGGTAATAAGACATAATACAGCTCAGATAGAATTTCATGCCACCAGTATTAAAAAAGTATTATAAAATTTATAATAAATGTTGAAGAAAAGTCTACTGGTAAATGAAATACATTATCAATGAAAGAAGGTATTTCATATTGATTGTATTTAGAAATGGACATTTATAACTGTTAAGATTAGCATCAAGTTTAATAATAAGCAACTCCCAGAACACTACGGCAGAAGTGGTGTGTGTGTGTGTGTGTGTGTGTGTGTTCATGTGGGTGCATTAGAATAGTGCAAGCATATTCTAGAATATACATAATATGTGAAAGCATATACACATGTGTTTATGTGGAGGTAAAAGACCAACTTCAAGTGTCAATTCTCCAGTGTCATTCACTTTGTTTCAGCAGAAAGCATCACTCCCAGGGTGGACACTGCCTTAGGAGATGGATTATGGAGCCCCGGGGTTCCATCTGTCTCTGCTTCTTCAGTATGGGGTTATAACCTACCATACCACATTACAGGAATTCAGGAAAATGAATGCAACTCCTTGCCCTGTATTATCAACTATATTGCTCTGCCTAGCTTGTGGTTTTTGTTTATTTTTATTTTGTTTTGTTTTGTTAACTTTTATTGACAATTAGCTTTAACATATTGTTTTAAAGGAGAAAAAGATTTTGGTAGAAAATTGAGTAAAGATTGAAATAGTTTTCTTAGGGTTTTTAATAACTTCAGTTTTGGGGAGAGCAAACCTTTCTTCTTTTTTAAGATTGTCAGGATAGAATATATTAACATATATCCAAGTTTACCTCTTTTATTGGGGGTCCTCATGACCTGCATTTTTTGACAGATTAAAGAAAGTTATATCATAAAGAGTGTATATAGAGGCTCTGTTACATAGCTTACCCAAATCATATCTGTGTCATTTGCTTCTCCTGACAGGATAAAAATGAGAGCACTGTGAGAACAAAATAAAGAAGATAGTCTGTCATTCTTTCTTGAGAAAACATTTGTCAGAAGCACTTCAAAAATAATTGGGAAGAAAATATGTTATGTTCTACAGTTGAGTGAGCCATATCTGAAGCACTTCGGAGCATGTCAAAAAAATGTATTTTTTTTCCCTTTCAACCTCAATAAGCAATTATGTATTTTAAGATTTTCTGAAACTAGTTAGAACAGAATTATTTTCTTCAATTTCAGCTTAAATATTTATTTCTTTGCAAAGTTTTAATTTCCCTCAGGCTGATTACCATTTTTCTAAATGGTTTATTTGTTGTTGGTAAATCTATTGCAGTATGATTCACTTTCCCAAAAATTGCTTGAAGCCCAATTTCATTTTAGACAAATACAGTGTAGATATTGTTTTTAATTTCTATGCTAAGTAACTTCATATTTTCCTATGAGATTATGATATTGATATGCATAATTTCCTGTAAAAAAAAAAAGTCACACTTCCATTAAACAACACCACCCATGAAGCTCCCTTGTTAATAACTTATTATTTCTCTGTATCCATTGTAATAGCCGAGCAATGGCAGTCTCTCTCTCTCTCTCTCTCTCTCTCTCTCTCTCTCTCTCTCTCTCTCATTTTCAACCCAGTACCAGGATTTAAACCCAAGCCATCCTACATGCCAGGCAAATATTCTATCTCTGAATTATATCCCAGCCATGATTAGTTTATTGAACATAATTATGTGTACAGGGTTATAAAGTTGTTTTTTGGGTTTTTTGTTTGTTTTGTTTTTTGTAACAGCACTGTGACTTCAGATTGAAATGGGCAGTGCCATAATTAGGGAACAACATTATTAAGTATTAAATTTAACTGAGTAGAAAAACATGTTATATTCTAACTATAAAATTCGATCTTATTTAATTTTTTTTTTTTTTTTTTTTTTTTTTGGTTTTTTGAGACAGGGTTTCTCTGTATAGTCCTGGCTTTCCTGGAACTCACTTTGTAGTCCAGGCTGGCCTTGAACTCAGAAATCCTCCTGCCTCTGCCTCCCAAGTGCTGGGATTAAAGGCATGCGCCACAACCGCCCAGCTATTTAAAATTTTTGATGTGAGATTTAATTAACAAAAAGCTTAAATGAAAGACACTTCTAAAATTAGAATATGTTTATTTGATGCTTTCTAATTTTGTTATCCTTTCTAATTTTGTTATCCTCTTCCTTGGCAATCTGAAGCAGAATTTGTCTAGGATACATAAGATGCATTTGTCTATGGGTCCTGCCTAAATCCTGCTAGTCTCATACTGACTCCTGTCTCCCTTACCTGTGTTTGAGACTATGTGTTGTGTTACGACTTATACTAAACAGTAAAATATGAAAGTTGCTTTTTGTCTGGAAATGTTTTCCACCTACAACATTTCTCTGTTGTCAACACAGATCAGTTATGTTTTTTCTCATAATTTACTTTTCTTTCTTTTTTCTAATCACTCTGTTTTCTCAATGCATTGTTGAGAGCCACACTACCAAAAGCCTTGGGGGCTAAATTGTTAGAGCCAGCACTGACCCAAGCTGCTCCCGTCAGTGGGTCGGGATTCAGCAAGACAGAGAGAGTGAGGACAGACTCGAAGAATGGAGACCAGACAGAGTGTGATTCAATCCTATTTATTCTTCAGTCTCTCTTCTTCTCTCCAAGTCCCTAGTTCTTAGTACCAAGTCTCAGGTCCTAATCCTAGTTCCTTTGTAATAAGTCTCAAGTCCTTCTCCTAGTTCTAGTTGCTAGTCTTTTTCCCAGTTCCAAGTTCCAAGTTTCTTCCAAGTCTCAAGTCTCAAGTATTCTTCTAAGTACAAGTGTCAAATTCCTAATTCTAAGTTGCTAGTCTCTTTCCCAGTTCCAAGTTCTTCTTCCAAGTTCCAAGACTCAAGTTCTAATAATCTTCTTCTGTCTTCCTCTTGCCTTTTACATGTCTCACTTGTAAGTCACGCCTTTAAGTCTTGGCTCTAAATCACACCTTTAAGTCTCACACACCCAAGGGAAAATCCTGGGTATCTAAAACAAGATGTTATCAGAGTATGCTCAGCTGTTGTAAGCTATTGTAAACAAGTCTCTTGTCAGGGTATATGGCTCAAGATGGCTGCAAGGAAGATAGCAACCTTCTATTGGCTCCCCACAATGCATTGTATGGGGGATTTCTTGTCTAACTTCTTTAAAACCATCAAAGTTTTATACAGATTTTCCTCTTTATAAGTAATGATACTTTCAAAGTAATGATGATAATACTATAATTTTTCCTAACTTATTTTTATTCTGAATTAACTTTTTAAAATTCAATTCCTAGATATGCTGACCTTACACCCTAAATTAGTTCTAAACATCCTCTCAGAATTAGAAAATTTTAAATTTGAGTTTACTTTTTTTTTTAGATTATTTTATTGGAGTTTTAATTTACATTTCAAATGTTATCTCCTTTCCCAGTCCTCTCCACTGGTAATCCACTATCCCTTCACCCCATGCTGCTTTCTATAAGGGAGTACCCCACCCACCCACCCACTCACCCATTCCCACCTCCCCACCCTGGCATTTCCTTGCACTAGGACATCAAGTCATCAAAGGACCAAGTGCCTCTCCTCCTACTAATGCAAGACAAGACCATTCTCTATTACATATGCTGCTGGAGCCATGGGTCACTCCATGTGTATTCTTTGTTTGGAGGTTTAATACCTGGGAGTTCTGGGTATCTGGTTGGTTGATATTGTTGCTCTTCCTATGAAGTTGCAAACCCCTTCAGCTCATTCAGTTCTTTCTCTAACTCCTCCACTGGGGATTCTGTGCTCAGTCTAATCAGTGGCTGCTAGTGTTTATCTCTGTCTTTGTCAGGCTCTGGCAGAGCCTTTCAGGAGACAGCTATATCAGGCTCCTGTCAGCAAGCAGAGACTGAAGGAAAGGCCATCCAGACACTGCCCCACCCGGGGATACATCCCATATACAGACACCAAACATAGACATTGTTGCAGATGCCAGTAAGTCATTTTTAGAAAGGATACTTCAGGTTCCATCTGGTATGTGCCCAAGCACTGAGCAGATCTTGGGATGCTGCTCTGTACCCAATCCCACAAAACCCAGAAGAGGTGGGGTTCCCAGGAGCTCTAACCCCAGCAGTACCTTAAGTAAAGAGACAGCAACATCCGCCCTAAACAGGGAGTAAATGGGATCCACTGGGACCCAGGAATTCACTCCTGGCCCAGAGCAGTGGTTTCTTCCTGTCTGCTCCTAAGTAGCAGATCTTGGGCTTCAGCTCTAACCCCAGCAGCAACACCCAACCCAAATAGTTCTGACACAACCAAGATAATAAAAAAGACAGGCTCCTGTCAGAGACAGCGCAGGTAGTACTAAAGATAGCCAGATGTCAAAAAGCAAGAACATAAGCATAAGCAACCCAGTGTACTTGGCATCATCAGAACCTAGTTCTCCAGCAATAGAAGGTCCTGAATAATCCATCACACCAGGAAAGCAAGATTCAGATTTAAAATCACTTCTAATGATGACGATAGAGGACTTTAAGAAGGAAATAACTAACACTCTCAAAGAAATTTAGGAGAAGACAGGTAAAAAGGTAGAAGCCCTTAAAGAGAAAACACAAAAATCCCTTAAAGAATTATATGAGAACACAACCAAACAGGTGAAGGAATTGAACAAAACCATCCAGGACATAAAAATGGAAGTAGAAACAATAAAGAAATCACAAAGGGAGACTACCCTGGAGATGGAAAACCTAGGAGAGAAATCAGGAGTCATAGATGCAAGCATCACCAACAGAATACAAGAGAGACGAGAGAATCTCAGGTGCAGAAGAGTCCACAGAAAATATTGACACAACTGTCAAAGGAAATGCAAAGTGCAAAAAGTTTGTAACCCAAAACATCCAGGAAATCCAAGACACAAGGAGAAGACCAGAGGTAAGGATAATAGGTATAGAAAAGAGTGAAGATTCCCAAATTAAAGGGCCAATAAATATCTTCAACAAAATTATAGAAGAAAACGTCCTTAACCTAAAGAATGAGATGACCATAAACATACTAGAAGCCTACAGAATGCCAAATAGGCTAGACCAGAAAAGAAATACCTCCTGTCACATAATAATCAAAACACAAAATGCATAAAACAAAGACTATTAAAAGCAATAAGGGAAAAAGGCCAAGTAACATGTGGGGAATGATAGCTAGGCACATAGGTGTGCGGGCCTGGGTTCCTGAATCTTTTTGGTTGGTTATGATTCTCACAGCTCCTAAGAAACTGAAGTACAGCACTGGGACACTGGGCTGTAAGAAGCTGCTGGGGCATACAGCATGCCCCATGGAGAGAACTCAGTCTGAAATTCTGTGGAGGGGGTCAGGAGCTCTTGAGTTGGGAATCCCTGGACCAGGAGGTGGCCGTGAACCAACTGGTCTCAAGCCCTTGGACTCTCAGACACTGAGAGCCCTCAGAAGGACCAAGATTGGGGGCTTGCAGGCATGCAACCTGCCCGCAGCAGAGAGAAATGACAGAGGGAGTGCAAAGCCTTGACCATGCCCTGCAGAAAGTACTCACTTTGCTCCGTTATTGTTCTAACTTGTCAGACTCCTCTGCCTGACTAGCTTGCTTGAAGAGGGAGGCCCCCAAGGCAAAATTCCATGGCAGCCCCCAAAAGACATGAGGGTGTCCATGGTTCCAAATGGTTTTATTTTCATAGAGAATGGTAGTTGAATCTGGATGTACCCCTCCCCCCTTAGGTTAGAGCAGACCTGAATTAAGTAGGGAGAGAGGAGGAGGGTCTGGGAAAGAATACTTAATTAGCTACACCCTCTGGCCTTTAGGTATCTCATTCATATGGAAATCACTTGAGGCTGAGGCCTGCAATCATGCACTCTACCTGTGGTGGGGCTGATAGGAGAATTGCCCTACATTACTGAAAGGTGCAGATCAAATGGAGGTCTATACCACATGTCAGGAGCCTGGATTCTGGGAGCACAGCAGAATAGATGCCCATCCTTCACAGGCATGGATACCTGTTGGGTCTCTGGGCTATTTCCAGTCAATGCTTCTATCAAAACCCAAGCCATCTTATCACGGTCCCAGAGTACCATATAAAGGCAGACCTATCAGAATTATACCAGACTTCTTACCAGATAGTAAAAAAGCCAGAAGATCCAGAAAAGATGTCATACAGACCTTAAGAGAACACTAATGCTAACCTAGGCTACTACATCCAGCAAAACTCTCAATTACCATATGGAGAAACCATGATATTCCACGACAAAACCAAATTTACAGAATATCTTTCCACAAACCAAGCACTACAAAGGATAATAAAAGGAAAACTCCAATACAAGGAGAGAAATTATACCCCAGAAAGAGCAAAAAAGTAATCTTCTTCCAACAAATCAAAAAAAAGATAGCCACACAAACATAACGTCACCGCTGATAACAAAAATAACAGGAAGAAACAATCTCCTTTCCTTAATATCTCTTAACATTAGCGGACTCAATTCCCCAATAAAAAGACATAGACAAACGGACTGGATACATAAACAGGACCCAGCATTTTGCTGCATACAGGAAACATACCTTAGTGACAAACACAGACACTACCTTAGAGTAAAAGGCTGGAAAGCGAGACTTCAACACCACACTCTCAGCAATGGACAGATCATGGAAACAGAAACTAAACAGAGATACAGTGAAACTAACACAAGTTATAAACCAAATAGATTTAACAGATATCTATAGAACATTTCAAACTAAAACAAAAGAATATACCTTTTCTCAGCACCTCATGGTACCTTCTCCAAAATAGACCATATAATTGATCACAAAACAGGCCTCAACAGATACAAAAAGATTGAAATAATCCCTTGCACCCTATCAGATCACCATGGACTAAGGCTGGTCTTCAATAACAACAAAAACAATGGAAAGCCCACATACATGTGGAAACTGAACAATACTCTACTCAATGATAATGTGGTCAGGGAAAAAAAAAAGAAAGAATTTGAAGACTTTTTAGAATTTAATGAAAATGAAGACACATCATACTGAAACTTATGGGACACAATGAAAGCAGTGCTGAGAGGAAAACTCATAGATCAAGGTGCCTACAAAAAGAAACTGAAGGGAACATAAACTAGCAGCTTGACAATACACCTGAAAGCTCTAGAATAAAAAGAAGCAAACATACCAAAGAGGAATAGATGGCAGGAAATAATTAAACTCTGAGCTGAAATCAACCAAGTAGAAACAAACAGAACTATACAAAGAATCAATAAAACCAGGAACTGGTTCTTTGAGAAAATCAACAAGATAGATAAACCGTTAGCCAGAATAATCAGAGGGCAGAGAGATAGTATCCAAATTAATAAAATCAAAATTGAAAAGGGTGACATAACAACAGAAACCGACAAAATTAAAAAAAAAAAAACAAACCTTCAGATCCAACTACAAAAGCTCATACTCAACAAAATTGGAAAATCTGGATGAAATGGACAATTTACTAGACAAATACCAATTACCAAATTTAAATCTGGCCCATATAAACCATCTAATATAACCTCCCATAGAAGCAGTCATTAAAAGTCTCCCCACCAAAAAATGTCCAGGACCAGACAGTTTTAGTGCAGAGTTCTATCAAACCTTCAAAGAAGACTTAATACCAAATTCTCTCTAAAATGTTCCATTAAATAGAAAGAGAAGGAATACTATCCAATTCATTCTTTGAAGCCATAATTAAGCTCATACCTAACTCACACAAAGACCCAATGAAGAAAGAGAACTTCAGACCAATCTCCCTTATGAATATTGATGCAAAAATACTCAATAAAATTCTTGCAAACCAAATCCAACAAAAACAGCAAACAATCATCCATCATGATCAAGTAGGCTTTATAGCAAGAATGCAGGGATGGTTCAATATATGGAAATCCATCAATGTAATCTACTATAAAAACAAACTCAAAGAAAATTACACACGATCATCTCAGTAGATGCTGAGAAAGCATTTGACAAAATTCAACACCACTACATGGTAAAAGTCTTGGAAATATGAGGAATCCAAGGCCAATACCTAAACATAGTAAAAGCAATATACAGCAAGCCAGTAGCCAATTTCAAACTAAATGGAGACAAACTTGAAGTAATCCCACTGAAATCATGGAAGAGACAAGGCTGCCCATTCTCTCCCTACCTATGCAATATAGTACTAGAAGTCTTGGCTAGAGCAATTAGGCAACAAAGGAGGTCAAAGGGATACAAATTGTAAGGAAGTCAAATTTTCACTATTTGCAGATGATGATAGTATACTTAAGTGACACCAAAACGTCTACTAGAGAACTCCTAAACCTGATAAACAACTTCAGCAAAGTCACTGGATATAAAATTAACTCAAAAAAAATCAGTAGTATTCCTTTACTCAAAAGAAAAACAGGCTGAGAAAGAAATTAGGGAAATGACACCCTTCACAGTAGTCACAAATAAAATAAAATATCTTGGAGTGAATCTAACCAAGCAAGTGAAAGATCTGTATGACAATAAAAGAAAATTTTATGGGTCCCATGAAAAACATTATATAAAAGGGCCTTATAGATTTTTTCTCCCTATCCTGAGTAGCTAAAGTCTCCCCTCTGGTTTGCCAACCAGAGGCCAGTTAATCCATAAACAAAGAATGCAGAGTTACAGGACAATAGGCTACTGAGTCATCCCAGGAATGAAGATAAGAGATAAACATCGACCTGCAGAAACTGCTCCCCGCCCCCATGGACCGGTTTGGCCAGATGTTTAAAAATTGGAAAACAACCAATCGTGTGCACCCGCGCGAAAGTTTCTCCTTTTCCCCACCCGAGCTTATATTAACCCTAAACCCCGGAGCCACGAAGTTGACGTCCATGTCTCCTACATTGAGACACGTGTTGGCCCTGAACGTTCCGCCAGTAAACTACCTCGTGTTCTTGCAGCAAGTTGGTCTTTCATGTGTCCTTTGGGTGCGCGCCATCCTGTGACTCGAGTGGGGTCCCCTTTGGGGGCTTCCCGAGCCTTACACAAGAACTTCAAGTCTCTGAAGAAAGAAATAGAAGCAGATCTTAGAATCTGGAAAAATCTCCCATGCTCATAGATTGGAAAGATTAATATAGTAAAAAATGGCTATCTTGCCAAGAGAAATCTACACACTTAATGCAATCCCCATCAAAATTCCCATTCAATTCTTCACAGAAATTGAAAGAGTATTTCTCAAATTCATTTGGAATAACAAAAAACCCATGATAGAAAAAACTGTTCTCAACAATAGAAGAACTTCTGAGGGGAATCTCCATCACTGACTGTGTCCTTCCCCCAGGCCTGAGCAGGCCTGCTAGCCTTTTTACCACAACAGACCAAGCAACAATAGGACCTGAGATACATTGCATTACCAGCCTTGGCACCTTGGAGCCTGCTACCTGAGCTAAGAAGAATAGACTGCCTGCTGAGCTAGCCTTGACACCTTCTGGACTACTATCTCCTTACACAGCCCCTGGGCTGAACCAAGAGACTCTGGGAGGTGGGGCTTCCCCTTTATATGTGAAAGCAAATTATTAAACTTCGGGCCTTGATCAGAATACTTTGTCTTAGCCCCACGTTTCTCTTGCCCTCCATTCCCATTAATTCCCAGGCTTCCTCTCAGGAGAACCCGGTTACCTGTAGTTGCAGGCAACTACAACTGACCTCAAGCTGTACTACAGACCAGTAGTAAAAAAAAAAAAAAAAAAAAAAAAAAAAAAAAAAAAACCTGCATGGTATGGGTACAGAGACAGGCAGGAAGATCAGTGGAATAGAATTGAAGACCCAGAAATGAACCCTATAACTAAGGTCACTTGATCTTTGACAAAGGACCTAAAACTGTCCAGCGGAAAAATGACAGCATTTTCAACAAATGGTGCTATTTCAACTGGAGGTCAGCAAGTAGAAGAATGCAAACTGATCCATAGTTATCTCCTTGTACAAAGCTTAAGTCCAAGTGGATCAAGGATCTCCACATTAATCGAGACATACTGAAACTAAGAGAGAAAGTGGGGAAAAGCTTCGAACACATGGGCACAGGAGAAAATTTCCTCAACAGAACACAAATGGCTTATGCTCTAAGGTCAAGAATTGACAAATAGTACCTCATAAAACTGCAAGGCTTCTGTAAAGCAAGGGACACCTTAAGTAGGACAGAGTGGCAACCAACAGATTGGGAAAGATTATTACCAGTCTTATATCTGATTGAGGGCTAATATCCAAAGTATACAAAGAACTGAAGAATTTACACTCTAGACAATCAAATAACCCTATTAAAAATGAGGTACAGAGTTAAATAAGAATTCTCAACTGAGGAAACTTGAATGGCCGAGAAGCACCTAAAGAAATGTTCAACATCCTTAATCATCATGGAAATGCAAGTCAAAACAATCCTGAGATTCCACCTCACACCAGTCAGAGTGGCTACGATCAAAAACTCAGGTGACAGCAGATGCTGGTGAGGATGTGGAGAACGAGAAACACTCCTCCATTGTTGGTGGGATTACAAGCTAGTACAACCACTCTGCAAATCAGTCTGGCAGTTCCTTAGAAAATTGAACATAGTGTAACCTGAGGACCCAGCTATACCACTCCTGGGATACATACAACATACAACAGGGACACATGCACCACTATGTTTTTTTTTTTATATTAAATTGGTTACATTTATAGGGTTCTCCCAAGAATGTTTCTAAAATTTTTTAAAAACCACCATAGCATGCAAAGGTTCTACCACATTTATTACATTATCAGGGTTTCTCTACAATATTGTTCTTTTATGCCTTTGAAGATGTCTGTGACCTGCAAAAGCTTTACCACATTGGTAACATTAAGATAGTTTCTCTCCAGTATGTATTCTTCTATGTATTTGAAGCTGACTGTATTGTGCAAAGACTTTGCCCCACTGGTTACACTCATAGGGTTTCTCTCCAGTATGTGTTCTCTTATGTACTTCAAGATTGCCATCGCATGCAAAGGCTTTGCCACGTTGGTTACATTCATAGGGTTTCTCTCCAGTATGTGTTCATTTATGTATTTGAAGCTGACAGTATTGTGCAAAGGCTTTGCCACATTGGTTACACTCATAGGGTTTCTTTCCAGTGTGTGTTCTTTTATGTCTTTGAAGATGAGTAGGTCTTGCAAAGTGTTTTCCACATTGATTACATTCATAGGGTTTCTCTCTAGTATGTGTTCTTTTATGCCTTTGAAGGTGACCATATTGTGTAAAGGCTTTGGCACATTGGTTACATTCATAGGATTTCTCTCCAGTATGTGTTCTTTTATGTATTTGAAGACTGCTGTGATGTGCAAATGCTTTACCACATTGGTTACATTCATAAGGTTTCTCTCCAGTATGTGTTTTTTTTTTTTTTTTAATGCCTTTGAAGAACATGGTTACGTGTAAAGACTTAACCAAAATGGTTACATCCATAGGGCTTCTCCCCACTCTGTATTCTTATGTCTTTGAAGATGACTTTGACAATAAAAGGCTTTACCTCATTGGTCACAATCACAGAGCTTTTCTCCAGAGTGTGTTCTTCTATGTATTCGAAGACCAGTATAATACACAAAGCATCCAGTACCTGTGCTTTTATGTATCTGAAGGTGATTGTTTCTTGCAATGGCTCCATCATATTGCATACATTCATAAGGTTTCTCTCCAGTATTAATTGGTTCATCACTTTGAAGATGCCTGTTACGTCTTCCATAATTTTCACAATGTTCTTCAATATTGTTATCTTCCCACTTATAGCCTATTACAGAGAGGTTCCTATAGGTCTCTAGCGTCACATCTTTGTAGAGACTCTTCTGGGAAGGATTCAGCAACACCCATTCTTCCTGAATAAACTTCATCACTACATCATCATATGTCATTGCATTCTTTTTGGGAAGTGACCATATCTTCACCATGGCATAACTTCAGAACTTGCCGGAATTTCTCTCACATTACCCAGCAGCAACAGTAAGAGCACACAGGCCAAATCACCTTAAACCTGCTTAATTATGAGAACACACCACTATGTTTATAGCAGCCTTATTTATAATAGCGAGAAGCTGCAAAGAACCCAGATGTCCTTCATCAGAGAAATGGATACAGAGAATGTATTATATTTATACAATGCAGTAATACTCAGCTATTTAAAACAATGAGTTCATGAAATTCTTTGACAAATGGATCAAAATAGAAAATACTATAAGTGGATATTAGCACAAAACCTCACAATAACTAAGATACAAGCATAGACAACATGAAACTCAAGAAGAAGAAGAATGACCAAAGTGTGAGTGCTTTGGTTCTTCTTAGAAGGAGCAACAAAATACTCAACCAGAGCTCCCAGTGTCTAAACTACCAGCCTGGGAACACATATTGAGGGACCCATGGCTCAAGGTATATACGTATTTGAGGATGGCCTTGTCAGGCATCAGTGTAAGAAGAGGGCCTTGGTCCCTGAATATTTGGATGCCCTAGTGTTGGGAAATTTGAGAGCAGGGAGGCAGGAATGGGTGGATGTGTGGGGGCATACCCTCATAGAAGTAGGAGTAGGAAGGATGGGATAAGGGGGTTGGGGGCAGACTAGGAGAGGGGATAACATTTGAAAAGTAAGTAAATAAAATATCCAATAAAAAAAACAGATCTGGCAATTGTTGTCGAGCAGTTGAGACTTTTGGTCTCAAAATGGGGATTTTTCTATGGGGATTCCTTATAATTCTCAAGGACAAGGTGCTGTGGAAGGGGCCCATAGAACTTTAAAACAATATCTTCATAAAATAAAAAAGGGGGAGTATATACCCAAACACCACAAATTTATTTAAATCATACTATTTTATTTTAAATTTAAAAAATTGGATGCCAAGGAACTTTCTGCTGAGTGTCTATGGCACCCTTCAACTAGGCATACTTATTCCTAGGTGAAAAGGAAGGATTCACTTACAGGCATATGGCACGATCCTGACCAAGTATCTAATATGGGGAAGAGGACATGCTTGTTTTTTTTCTGAAAAATGTTATAGGAACATAATGATTAGTGAGACATGCCATTACTGAGACAAAGAATGATGCTGACTTGTGAGCTTCCTGAGTGCCCTGACAAGGGTGACTGGGAAGCTGTATTGGACATATGTTCCTGACCCACCTTTGCTTGCCTATTTCCCAGATTGGACAAGCTGCCTTCCCTCAAGTTTTTAAACCTTGTGGGATAGAGAATCAAAAAGAAAAATTATAAAGTCTTTTGTATTTTTGTTAAAGGTGACCAGCTCTTAGGACTCACTCATGTACTGCTCTTGAAATCAATCCAATATTGGAAATAACAGTCTACATTTGGAAGGCTGGATTTGGACATTTTTAGAGACATATTTGGAAGTTAGCTGCAGTACTCTATGATGTTTGACAGCAAGAGATATAGTTGAGACAGGATCTGGATTTCAAAGAAGGGTTAGTGCATGTTTTAAGGCTCTTTTAATTGTCAAGTTAAAATTGGCTTTGTCTCTTCTATAGTATTTATTATACAGTAAGTTGCACTGACTGTATAATTTCCATTTATATGATTTTCCATCTATATGATGAAATCCCTCAAACGAATAAGAAATTTTCTCTGTTATGAGAAAAGGATGGAGTATCCTCATCGAGTTCTTCCTAAATAACTAGACATTGGCAGAAAATTCATGTATGTATTACAAGGTTAATCACATTACTTTAAATTAATTTAATTAAATCACTAAATTATGTGTGTTAATATAATTAAAATGAATCTAATTTAATTGATTACATTATTCAAGTAGATATACATTTATGTGACAAAATATATGTGTAGTTTTCTGTTATAGCTATACCCTAAGCACATATTCAGTTTTGTAATAACGACTGAGATTCATCTCACTTGCTATCAATATATAATTCTTAGGAAAGCTAATATAATGATTATAGCTGCTCTTACACTCATTAAGGTATTTCCTATTTAGTATAAATAAAATTCACTAATATTTAAGATGATATTCATTTTGTATTAAGTTAGAAAACATATCTCATTAAAAGGTTATAAATATACAATTAAAATGTAGAATAAAAATTATGAAAAAATATTATACAATATAATATTACAATATATTTGAATATTGCCTATATTAACTTAATATAAATATCAATATCAACTGCTGTAGTGAGATGCTTACTTTGTTTAACATTTTCAGTAGTCATAAGTCATAAATAAAACTGACTAATTATAGCTAATTCAGCTTAGTCCTCCTATAATCAATCTAAAGGTATTGACAGCGGGTACTTGTCATCCTATTGACACTTTAGTTAGTCAAAACTTACACTGTGTGCTACTATTCATTTCATAAAATTGAAAGCATTGATTATGTGGCAAGCACCACTATTATGTTAAAACAAAGTGGCAATAAAGTCAATATTTCTGTTTTTATTCAAGTTTATACTCTTGAAGAACACAATAAGAGGTGTTTATGTCTGTGAGATAGACGTTAGTGATAAATAACAATTCCACAAATAAAAACTGATATGAAATAATTGGAGAGAGAAAATAGTTGTGACAATAAGTGAACAATAAAGGAGATTTTCCTGAAAAGACTCTATTTGAGAAATAACATTATCCTCAGGTTACATTGAATGATGGAAGGGAAATCACACTGAAAAGTTGGACTGTTGATGAGAGGATTCAAACTAGGACAAGAACATCTCATAATGATTCAGCCAAGGGCATTTCAAGATATGGAAGTTCAAATTCACTCATTGTGACAAGAAAATTACAAATAGTTCGTTATTTGACGTGCATGATGATTGTCCTCATATATATGTACATGTTCTCCTGTTGTTTAAATATGTAAGCTTTGATTAACTGGGATCTGTGTGTCATAGTCTCACTTCTACTGGGATTACTAGAATACCATAATACATAATTATGGTTTTTGTGGATTTCTGTTAGTTAGTTAGTTAGTTAGTTAGTTAGTTAGTTAGCTAGCTAGCTAGTTTTTTAAAAGTGATTTGCGTGGTCTAACTTAAATTTTATGTTATAAGGAAAGTAGATTAATGACCAAGAATCTTGCCAGCCTTTTCTATAAGATTTGAAGAGATGGAATTTTTAAACTAGCTTCAGCTAAAGGTTGCCAATAATTTATGAAATCCTTATATTTTTCATTTACCTTGCACAATCAGAGAAAAACAATTTCTAGTGATGGAAAGGAATAAGTGCAATTTATTACAGAAAAATATTGGAAGATCAGTTATAACTGTCACTTTGGTATTCACAAAACTTCATAGAAAAGGCTGTACATATATTGTTAAATGAGAATGACCCTGCTATTCAGTGATATCCACATGAAAATATCTGTGGATACTTTAAGTAATCCTATAAAACAAACAAAAAATGATCAAAAACGATAGATTATGTATGATGCCTTGTGTTAACTGGGAAAATAATAGAACTTCAGAATTACCTAGGAAGAAGGAATCTTAGCATAACTTAGGGAGATTTTTCAATTAGATTAATTTAGGCAGGAAACCTGCTAATTTGGGGTGGCACTGTTTCCTGTTGGAACCCTCAGTGTATAAAGGGAAAAAGAAATTGAGCAGAATGTGTACATTTGTCTCTGACCTTAAATGTGATGAATTTAAGGTAACTAACTCAAATTTCTACTCACATGCCTTGCCTGCCACGAGTGGCTGTAAACTTGAACTACAAACCACACAAAGTTGTGTATCTCTGCGCTTTCTTTTGCCAGAGTAACAAGAAAATATATTAGAACATTATGTAAATCACTTATACTTACTATGCACTAAACTGTTGATATAAAAACTGTTATGAGAATGCAAACAAATCCTTAGATATTTGTAGATTGCTTGTAATAGTCACTAACAATGAACACTTTAAAAAAAACACTTGGGTTTTAAAATGTTTCAGTGGGTGAGCATAATGTATGAATGTGTCTGTGATTTATACATATTTATACACCAGAATAGTGTAGAATAACAAAAATTGTGAAAATCTTCAGTAACTTTATATCATTATTAAAATTTTTGTATTCATAATACATTATCAATTATATCTCACTGGCATTGTTTTGTTAGGAAGAAAGGGGTTCATCTAGAATGAGAAGGAGATGAGGGAAGGTAATGATGGTCTCAATTTTGTAAAATGTTAAAATATGGCACAATAAAAATAAAAATTCAGCTAAATATTATATTTTTATTTGATTAAAATAACAGGGAAACATCAAATACTTGGACAATTATACAAGGGAATTTCAAAATAAAATTTTCTTTACCTAGAAACATTCACCCCACTCTCAGTTTTGAAGAAGGAGCTCACAGCACTCATTTTCACTAAGCTTTCTAAGTTGTGTAACCAAAAATGAGGGAACTATTTATCTTGTGAAGAAAGTTTAATGCAAAAATACAGGCACATCAGTCAGTTAAATTTTATTACAAAGATGGAATCAAGGAAATATAAACCTAGTTCTGAGATAGCTATGCAGTTAGATGCTTCATAAATTTGGAATTGAGCCAGGTGCTGGACTTAAGTAACACCATGGAAACAATGAGTATATAAACATTGTAAGACAGAAAAAAGTGAGGAGTTATAAAATATATTGAGAACTAAATCACTTGTTAATTTAAAAAATCTGAAGAAGGGAACATGATTTTCAGAAGATATGAAAGCCCGGGCTGGCTTCTTTTGACAATGTTAAATTAATTAATATTAAATATTTACTCACATTTACCTAACTATCTTTACTTGAGAAATGCTTTACAGAATTAACAAAAGTGTATAATAAAGCAACCAGTAATGCAAGTAGACCAAGGAGGATGAAGACAGGGCTTGGGGCCAACTCTGTAGACTCATTACAGGAGCTGATTGCTCATTAGCTCACTCTACCCATGGCAGAGAGAAGGGCACATTCCCAAGAGTCAGATTTGTTAATTACTAAAATTAGCAATTATCAAATGAAGTAAAATGTGTTTTAATTCAGGTAGTCTCAAAGGAAATGGGTACATTCTCAACTAACTACAATGATTTCCTTTTGCACAATTCTATCATGTTGAAGTAACTATATGTTTAGGCAATTATTAATTTTGCTTACTAGGAGTTTGTGTATATTTTAGTTACTGGTCAGGCTTAGTTAGAGCTGGATGATTTTAAGAACTTTGTGATTTTTAAAAAGTCTTTTTGTGCAGTTATTTTCTTATTTGTATAACTTGAATTATTCTAACATTTCTTGTGGTTTTTGTTTCATTTTATTTACTTATTTTTTTAAGACGGGCTCAGATTTTGTAGACCTGTCTGACTTAGACTCATTAGGTAGTCCAGACTATACTAGAATGCAACAATTTCTTGTCTATGCTGCAAGGGTGTTAAGATTATATGAATAAGATGATTCCTGATTTATAAACTTCTTTTAAAAACTATTTTAAGTTTCTCTGATAAATTGATCAGAAAATTACATGTCTTCACTCCATGAGAATCATCCTTTATCATTTAGCATAATAAACTAATGTTGGCACTTCACAAAAAATGTTTAAAATGTATTGAATCAACTATTTTATACTGGTCTTTATTTAATATTTCTAATATGCAGACACTCCTGAACTAACAGGTAGCATGTTCTTAACTAAAGGTAACATGATCATAGTTTGTCACTGTACTTACTATTTCCTTAGCAGAGTGTTGAAACATTTCCAATTTTTCCAAGTCTTTTTAATATCATATATGTTTAAAATATAGATACTGGCTGTTGTATCTAAATCTATTATTTAGTCTGTTAAAGCCATATTTACCTTTTTTAAATTAAGCTTTTTTTCCATAATTCCTATTTTATCATTTCATATGCTTTCCATTTCTCTGCTTAAATCATCTCTCTCAATCTTGTACCCTCTTTATAGTGAAGCATAAAATAAAACTTTCCGATTTCTTTTTAAAATTTATTATTTGGGAGTTATGCACATGAATACAATTTGTTATGAGCATAGTCCTCCTCAATCTCCCTAATACTGCTTCTCCAGCTCCCCCAACACAACACTACTGACTTCATGTCTCCTTTTCTTTCTCCTTATCTTTAATTTTTAAATTTAATATTATGCCTATTAGAGTTGCACATATGCCCACAGATGACTACTAACCAGTCAGTAGCTACAACATCAAATAGACAGAACATCATAGAACTCCTATTTGTTCTCAGTTTCCTGTATTTTTTTTTGTCCCCTCTCCTTTGATGCTCCTTGGATTTTTCTTGAAGTAATGGAAAGGTTGATGTGAATGACTGGTCAAAGTGAAGAGATTAATTGACTGGGAATACTCATCATTAAGTGAGCAATTTTTCATTTCTATCTGAAAATTCCAACTTATTATTTATTATTTGTTTATTCTATTGAAAATAGATTCTTCTCACATAAAATTCTTCCCAACTGTAATTTCCCCTTCATCTTATCTTGGGGGTCCAAATTAATTGAGACTGATGGGCTTCGTACAGACTCAACCTCCTCACAGCTTCTTTCAGTCTTTCCCTAATTCAACTACAGTGGTCAACAGCTTTTGTTTATTGGCTGGCTGCAAATATCTGTATCTGACTCTTTCAGTTGCTTGTTGGGTCTTCCAGAGGGCAGTCATGATAGGTTCCTTTTTGTGAGTATTCCATAGCCTCAGTAATAGTGTCAGGCCTTGGGACTTAACCTTGAGCTAGATCCCACTTTGTACCTCTGGCTGGACCTTCTTTTCCTCATTTTAAAAGTATTGGAGATATCAGGAATTCAAGGACCATACCTAAACATAATAAAAGCAATTTACTGCAAACCAGCAGCCAACATGAAATTAAATGAAGGCATACTTGAATCAATCCCACTAAAATCAGGGACAAGAGAAGGATGCCCACCCTCCCCATATCTATTTAATATAGTACTCAAAGGGCTAGCTAGAACTATAAGACAAAAAAAAAAAGACATCAAGGGGATACAAATTGTAAAAGAAGTAATAAAGGTATCACTATTTTCAGATGATATGATAGTATACATAAGCGACCCCAAAAATTCTACCAGAGAATTTCTCCAGTTAATAAACAACTTCAGCAAAGTGGCCAGATATAAAATTAACTCAAATAAATCAGTAGCCTTCCTTTATACAAATGATAAACAGGCTGAGAAAGAAATTAGGGAAACAACTCCCTTCACAACACACAAATAATATGTCATATCTTGGTGTAATACTAAACAAACAAGTGAAAGACCTGTGTGACGATAACTTCAAGTCTCTCAATAAAAAAATCAAAGAAGATCTTAGAAAATGTAGAGATATCCCATGCTCATGAATTGGCAGAATTAATATAGTAAAAGTGGCCATCTTACCAAAGAGAATCTATAGATTCAATGCAATTCCCATCAAAATCCCAACACAATTCTTCAAAGACATGGAAAGAGCAATTCTCAAATTCATCTGGAAAGGCAAAAAACTCAGAATAGTGAAACAATACCTAACAATAAAAGAACAGCTGGAGGAATCACCATCCCTGACCTCGAGCTTTACTACAGAGCAATATTAACTCTATAGTAATAAATACTGCATAATAAAAACTGCATGGTATTTGTAGAGACAAAGACATTGATCAATGGAATAGAATTGAAGACACATTTATGGACACTTGATCTTTGACAAATATACCAAAAATATGCAATGGAAAAAAGAAAGCATCTTCAATAAACAGTGCTGGTCTAACTGGATGTCTGTATGTAGATCCACATTTGTCACCTTGCACAAAGCTCAAGTCCAAGTGGATCAAGAACCTTATTTTTTCTTTAGATACTTCCCTGTACCCCTCCTTTCTCTCTCACTTTTTAAAATTCATGTCTTTTTTATTAATTGTTATAAAACACACAGACACACACACACACACACACACACACACACACACCACAAATGCACACCGGCCAACTCAGTCTTCATAATGTTACATGTATGTATGTTTGCAGGCCTAATCACTTGCTATTTGGTATTCAGTCTGTGTACTCCTCTCTTGAGAAGACTGTTCTGCTCTCAGCATTCTTTGATTGCTTATAGTTCTTTTCAGAATTGAAGCCTCCTGGGCTTTCCCAGTTATACTTAAGTATATCTACTATTGTTTTGTTCCACTTATGTATAGGTAGTCCTGTTATTAAGACACCATGGGTTTATTTTCTGACATTTCTAGATACCACTCAGTAAACTTTCTATGGTTCTTATAGTCTTTTCACTTCCTCTGTACAGTCATCCCTGAGCTTTAGGAGCAGGAGGTGTAGTACTGTAAATGCATATGTTCATTGGGACTTGGTTCCCCAACTATACATTTTGAATGATTATGGTTTTCTCTAATGGTCTCTATCTGATGCAGAACTGATGTTTATTTAATAAAGGGTGAGGATTTCACTTCTCTCAGGGTATAAAGATGAATATAGTGAATGGAATAAGAGAATACAATGGTTTAGTTGTAGGTTCTTCTCTGAAATTCATGATGTAGTTAACCCTGGGTAGTTGACTAGGTTTCAGGTAGCAGGTTTAATTTCCTTTATGTTGAGTGGGTCTTCAGTCCAATTAGCAAGCAATTGGTTACCATCAAGATGTGTGTAAATGTATTAGGTGCTATCATGCCATTATGGATATTGTGATGTTTCATAGACACCATAGCTGAGTTGTTTGCTTCTCTCTTTTGGACCATAAGGATGAAAGAGAAATAAATACAGAAGGAAGGGGAAATAGAATAAAGTCTCAATAAGGATATGTGAAAAAATTATAATGAATGACATTAATATGTAACTTCCTAAAATACCTACAATGCATGTAAGTTGTCATATAAATAAACATATTTTAAGTGAAAATGTCCTATCTGAGCTGGCATTTTTTTCAAGAAGCCTATATCATGTTCCAAAAACTAAAACAACAGGCATGAAAAGTGCTATTTGGAGTCATTGGTTAGCATTGTCCAAGACATTTCCACAATATTACAAGCTAGTGCTTTTGACCTTGGTTGCCCCACAGAGATAGAATGTAAGCCCCTAATGCTGCAAATAGCTTGCACTGAAAGCAGGGCTCAAAGGCCTGAAATCTTCCTCCCTGAAGACTAGCTATCATAGTATCTGGGTCACTTTGGAGACTAATGATGGGGACTGCTTGGTCTCTTGAGTGTGTAATTCATTTTGGTGTCATCTATTGTTCTTACTGTAAACTAATGTATTCTGGAGAGCAGTGAAGACCAAAATAGTCATTTTTCTCTCAGTAGCCATCCCTCTTCATGGCAGGCTAAGTGCCTGAATCCGTTTAGTGCCTTGGTCTGATTCTGAGATATATTGTTTATACAGTTGCTATAAGCCTTTCTGGGCACTCCTGTTCCTCTGGGGTCACCTTGTTCTTAGGGGCCCAACATTTTCCCCAAGCATTTTGTTGTTGTTGTTTTGTTTTCCACAATAACGTTTCTGTCTTCAGCACAAATCATCTTTTGTGCTTGCAACTAAGAGAGCAGCTTTTTCCTCTCTTTTCTTTCCCCCAGTAGAAGTAATAAGGTATTGTCTGTCCCCAGAGTGTAAAGAGCTGAAATGGTGGTGCCAGAGCATGGATTAGGAGACTCACTACCTGCTCTGTTAATTCTGCAATTAATTTTAGGCAAAGGACACTGTATATAGACAGTGGAGCTTTCTATTATGGAGTCCCTTGCCCAGAAGCAAGGTTCTATTGTTGTTGTTATTTTGTTTTATTTATTGTGTTGTTTTCTTTTTAACAATTGGTGCTCAGGATATGTTCCTGTTTTTATTCTACGAAACTTACTTATTTCATCGTTTATACTACAGATGCTGAGTGGATTGGATGCTATTTTCTCAACAGTTCGTGTCAAAATAAAAGATGAAGGAAAGATTGTTTCTCTTTTCAAATATAGTTGCTACTTACTTCCTTCTCTCCAAACCTGAACAACAGAAGGGAAGACATTTCTTATCTCTCAATATCCTCAGATGTTTTTCATATAGTGTACCTTCCCCCCCACCATGAGCAAGCCTGAAGAGACCTTGGTTACCACAACAAGGTCAAGTGACGGGATCTAGGTGGAGTTACCCACCTTGGCTGCCCGGAACACAGAAGCAGAACTGCCCCTGGGCTTGCCTTGAGACATCTCAGGCAGTGACCAGGAATGGACTATGGATTATCCCACCCATCTGGAACCAGGAGGGGTTGTGGGTTGGGTCTTCCCCTTTAAATTGAGAGCTGAACATTAAAGCTTTGGGCCTTGATCAGAGAACTTTGTCTTGGCCTCATCTCTTCTGGCCCTCCAGCCCCTTTCATTCCCAGCCCCCCTTTCAGGTGGACCCAGTTGACTTGTGGCCGTGGGCGGCTACAGAGTGGCGTCTAACGTGGGGCTTGAAAACAGGGGACCGAGCTGAGGAAAGCTGTCTTAGGTGGAGCTCCATGGTAAACAGGACTAAAAAGGTATCCCACACACTTAGGAAGTAGCAAACAGTATTGAAGCTAGCGCTAGTTAAATTTTGAAGGCCGTGTTTGCAGGAAGTGTGTTTTGGGGGATAGGTCTAGGTCAGATAGGTGTTGACCCGACACCTATTCTGCCTAGGGGGTGACAGCGAATTATGGGCCAGGAGAATTCTAAAAGGGCATTTGCCTGCAGCCTTCGAGAGCTGCTTCAGACGGGAGGAGCTGGGTTGTCAAATAGTGTGTTGGAAGATTTTTTGGCAGAGGTAGATTCATGCTGCCCATGGTTCCCTCGAGAAGGAACGTTGAACAAAAAGACCTGGGAGGCGGTCGGAGAGGTTTTGAAAACCACCAGGGCAGATTATAACACCCTCTGTCTTTGGAAACTGGTAAAAGATGCTATTGATAATAAAACAGATAAAGAGACCTTGCAGGCGTTAGCTATTGCCCAGGCACAGCTTGAAGAGTTCCAAGAACTCCCATCAGAAAGCCCTTGTACAAAAAGGGGCACTCTCAACCCTAAATCAGGGAAATGTAGACCTAGTACACCTTCTCCAGCTCAGATAAAAGAATTCGGAAACTCTGGTAATAAATCAGAGCTAGAGAAAGGAGCTGATTTGAAAATAGGGGGTTCCAAATGCCACGAGGAATGGTCCCCTCCCTATGCACCTTCTGCTCCACCTACGGTCCTTGATGCAGCAGAAGCTGCCCAGATGGACATGAAGGCATATAAATTAGAGATGGAAATTAAACTGCAGAGATTGACTAACGAGCTACAGGAGTTAAAGTGTCAGTCAGGTGCAAAAAGGAGCGATGATTCTGGAATACGTCAATCGCCATTAGAAAGAGTTGTAAGTCAGGCCCGCAGGGATGGGCAGGATACATCTGACGTGTTAGCGTTTCCTGTAGTGGAAGTAGTTGATCAACAGAACCAAAGAACTAGACAATATCAGGCATTGGAGTTTAAAGTGATAAAAGAGTTGAAAACTTCGGTTTCTCAATATGGGCCTACGGCGCCCTTCACACAAGCTTTATTGGATACTGTGGTAGAATCAAATTTAACACCCCAAGATTGGAAAACTTTGTGTAAGGCTACTTTGTCAGGAGGAGATTACTTGCTTTGGAGCTCAGAATGGCGTGAGGCTAGTAAGAAAACTGCCGCGATGAATGCTCAGGCGGGTAATCCTAGCTGGGACATGAACATGCTTTTTGGAGAAGGTCAATATGAAGGGAATGCTAATCAGGTCGAGCTGCCTCCAGGTGTGTACGCACAGATTGCAATGGCTGCTCGCCGTGCTTGGAATCAGTTACCTACTAAAGGGGATGTTAATGGGAGTTTATCCAGCATCAAGCAGGGTCCTGATGAATTATTCCAGGACTTTGTGGACAGGCTGCAAAAGACAGCTGGTAGAATTTTTAGAGATCCTCAGTCACGAATTCCTTTTGTTACACAGCTGGCCTATGAGAACGCTAATGCAGCTTGCCGCGCGGCTATCAGGCCTTACAAGGCAAAGACAGATTTACATGGATACATTCGTCTTTGTGCTGAAATTGGGCCCTCTTACAATCAGGGTCTGGCCATGGCTGCTGCTTTTCAGGGGACCACTATACATGCAATGCTTGCACAGAACTGTAAAGATAGAAGATGTTATAAATGTGGAGATACAGGTCATTTTAAAGGTGACTGTCCCAGGAGAAAGGGCGTGGACTATCAACCAGGTAGCGTGTCAGGAATTTGTCCTCGGTGCAAGAAGGGTCGTCATTGGGCTAACAAATGTAATGCTAAAACAGATATTCAGGGCCGTCCCTTGTCGGGAAACGAGTGGTGGGGCCAGCCCTAGGCCCCCAGGAACCCACAGCCAACAGCTTATGGGGCCATGAAGCTGTTGCCAAGTCAGGGAAATCTATTTCAGAACTTATTAGAGCAACCCCAGGAAGTGCAGGATTAGACCTTAGTTCCACTACCCATGCCGTACTGACACCAGAAATGGGAGTTCAGACGTTGCCTACAGGAGTTTTTGGGCCCTTGCCTCCAGGGACTTGGGGATTACTTTTAGGCCGAAGCAGTAGTATTGTAAAAGGATTGCAAATTTATCCAGGTGTTATAGATAGTGATTATGAGGGAGAGATTAAGATCATGGCTGCTTCCCCCCAGGGTGTGATAACTGTGCCTGCTGATAAGAGAATTGCTCAACTTGTTTTGGTTCCTCTGCATCCACTCCCTTCCAAGTTTGTTAAGAATGAGAGAGGACAGGATTGCTATGGTTCTTCTGATGTGTATTGGGTTCAATCTATTACTAATGAGAGACCTACTCTTAAGTTAACAATTGAGGGAAAGAGTTTTGAGGGTCTCATGGATACAGGAGCTGACATCACGATCCTGAGAGGACAGGACTGGCCTTCAGCTTGGCCTTTGTCTGATATGCTCACACACCTTCAGGGAATTGGCTATGCTAACAATCCGAAACGGAGTTCTAAACTCCTAACTTGGAGAGATGAAGAGGGCAATTCAGGACAAATTCAGCCCTGTGTGATGCTGAATTTGCCTGTCACCCTCTGGGGAAGAGATCTTTTGTCACAGATGGGTCTTATGATGTGCAGCCCTAATGAAATAGTGACTAAACAAATGCTAAGACAAGGATTTTTGCCTGGCCAAGGACTAGGAAGAGAAGAGCAAGGTATTAAAACTTTTAAAGCGTCCGAGCCTCATACTAACTCTAGAGGCTTAGGGTATTTTCCATAATGGCCACTGTCTTGCCTGCATCCCATGCAGATAAAATTCAATGGCTTAATAACGTCCCAGTGTGGGTTGATCAGTGGTCATTGTCTAAAGAAAAAGTAGAAGCTGCTTCATTGCTTGTGCAGGAGCAATTAGAGGCAGGACATATAGTAGAATCTCAGTCACCTTGGAACACTCCAATATTTGTTATCAAGAAAAAATCTGGGAAATGGCGATTGTTACAAGATCTAAGAAAGGTTAATGAAACCATGGTACCTATGGGAGCTCTACAATCTGGGCTGCCATCTCCAGTGGCCATTCCCAAAGGGTTTCATAAAATAATAGTAGATTTGAAAGATTGTTTTTTCACTATTCCTTTGCATCCTCGGGATTGCAAGAGATTTGCTTTCAGTGTTCCTTCTGTTACTTTCAAGGAGCCGATGAAAAGGTATCAATGGGTAGTTCTTCCTCAGGGCATGGCTAATAGCCCTACATTATGTCAAAAATTTGTGGCACAAGCCATTGAGCCTGTAAGATGGCAATGGCCAATGATGTACATCAGCCATTACACAGATGACATTCTTTTAGGTGGGAAAGATCCCCAGGAGTTGCTTCTATGCTATAGAGATTTACAGCAAGCATTAGCTGATAAAGGTTTACAAATAGCTCCTGAAAAGGTACAAACTCAGGAGCCTTATGATTATTTAGGCTTTAGGCTTACAAATCAAGCCATTTGTCCCCAGAAGATAATCATCCGAAGGGACTGTCTAAAAACTCTAAATGATTTTCAAAAGCTGTTAGGTGATATCAATTGGCTTCGTCCCTACTTAAAGCTTACAACAGGAGAATTGAAACCTTTATTAGATATTCTCAAGGGGAGTGCTGATCCTACCTCCCCTCGATCCTTAAACCCAGAAGGATTGTTGGCCTTACAACAAGTAGAAAGAGCCATTGAGGAACAATTTGTTACTTACATAGATTATTCCTCACCTTTACATTTGTTAATTTTTAATACAACTTACACACCTACGGGATTGTTGTGGCAAAAGGCTCCCCTCATGTGGATACATTCAAAGATATCCCCTAAACGTAACATCCTACCGTATTATGAGGCAGTAGCCCATATGATTGTACTTGGAAGGAAACAGGCAGTGACTTATTTTGGCAAAGAGCCAGACACCATTATTCAGCCTTTTAGTGCAGATCAAAATACTTGGTTAAAGCAACATAGTACAGATTGGTTGCTTGCTCAAATAGGATTTAATGGCATTATAGACAATCATTATCCTCCAGATAAATTGATACAGTTTTTAAATGTACATGAGGTTATATTTCCTAACATGACTTCTTTGCAGCCTTTACATAATGCTCTTTTAATATTTACTGATGGATCCTCTAAAGGATGAGCAGGGTATCTTTTAAATAATCAACAGGTAGTCATAGAGACACCTGGACTCTCTGCTCAATTAGCAGAACTGACAGCAGTTCTAAATGTTTTTCAGTCGGTAAGTGATGCTTTTAACCTCTTTACTGATAGCCTATATGAAGCTCAGTCTGTCCCTTTGTTAGAAACTTGTGGAGTATTGCAGTTCAATACTCGAGCCGCATCTTTGTTTTCTCGACTACAAAACCTCATTCTTACCAGAAAAAATCCCTTTTATATTGGCCATATAAGAGCTCATTCTGGTCTTCCTGGGCCTTTAGCTGCTGGCAATGATTGTGTTGACAGAGCTTTAATAGGAGAAGCATTAATTTTGGATCCTGTTGCTCTGGCTAAGCGAGATCATGAAAAGTTTCATCTCTCTAGTCACACTTTAAGGCTCCGACATAAGATCACTAAGGAGCAAGCTAGAATGATTGTAAAACAGTGTCCTAACTGTCTTACCTTATCCCCGGCTCCCCATTTAGGCGTTAATCCAAGAGGCCTTAAGCCCAATCATATTTGGCAAATGGATGTAACCCATTATGCAGAATTTGGAAAATTGAAATATATACATGTCTGTATTGACACTTGCTCAGGATTCCTTTTTGCTTCTCTACATACAGGAGAAGCCTCTAGAAATGTAATTGATCATTGCCTACAAGCCTTTAATTCTATGGGATTGCCTAAAGTTCTCAAAACAGACAATGGGCCAGTTTATACTGGTAACAACTTTACTTCCTTTTGTAAAGAATTTGGTATTGAACATAAAACTGGAATTCCTTATAACCCAATGGGACAGGGAATCGTTGAACGTGCACATCGCACTCTAAAAAATTGGCTTATTAAAACTAAAGGGGGAGAGTTATACCCTCCAAGGTCACCAAAAGCACATCTTGCTTTTGTGTTATTTGTTTTAAATTTTCTGCAAACTGATGTTAAAGGTCAGTCTGCGGCAGATCGCCACTGGCATCCAGTCACTTCCAGGTCATTTACCAGGGTCAAATGGAGAAACCCCCTAACTAATTCTTGGAATGGTCCTGACCCTGTCTTAATTTGGGGTCGTGGATCAGTCTGTATTTTTTCAGAAAAAGAAAATGGAGCCCGATGGCTGCCTGAAAGATTGGTCCATCAAGTAGACACAGATCTTGAGCCTAATAATTATGATTCTGATAATGAAGAATCTGATGACAAAATTTAGTCAGACACATTATCATGTGTTAGCCATGGAGGACCCAAGACTCTAGATAAGGTTGTTACTCTATCCAGGGTGTTCCCAAGTCTCATCTCCATCCAACCTAAAAGAGGGGACTTCCGCCCCTAGACCAAGCAGAGAGGGGCCACCCAGAACCCCCTCTGTCTGGCAATCTGAATTCTTGCTAAGGCTGCGAGGCTAAGCACTGCAAGGGAATATAAATAAAAGTTAAAATATGTTTCTGGGTTCCCTGAGGGACAAGCCTGACTGCATAGGGGTTGATGTCAAAAGTATCCCCTCTCCAGGAAAAAGACATCAGGACAGGTATGGCCTTCAGGCCTTACTGGACAACGACAGGAGGACTGGAGCCATTACAAGGTTCCCTTTAATTATTGGAGGTCAGGCCTCTATCCCTGCCTGGGTAAGATGAGAATTGCCACGGTCCTTCTATACTTGGAAAAGAGAGGAGACTTCAGGGACAGCCCTGCTTAACTCTGAAGGCCTAAAATCAGCTATAAGCCTAAAATTCAGCAATAGGCCTGGCATATTTGCCTGCTCAGAGTCTTAGGTCTCCATGGAAAAACACTGAAACAGAGGGCTATAAATTATTGTAAACAGACAGCTTTTGTTGAAATCTACCAGCCTGAGTAGTCATAGACTTTGTATCTGATCCCTGTCAACCAGCAGTTGGATGAGATACTAAAACAGTTCCATTTTCAACCTTATTTCCTACTCGGCTTGGATAATTATATTGCTGTTAACGTTTGAACCTTGTGTCTCAAGCAGATAAGTTGCCTTCACACAAAGATCTCTCCCAACAAGCCCGGCTACTTGGTACCCCAGATGGGATGAAGTCGTGTACCCCACACAGCTGCTTCTACTGGACCTGTTCCTCCTGACCTATCCTCAGATGGGCTCCATAAACCCTGGACAGCAGGACACAGCCGACTCTCCTATATCCCCCATACCCATTCTTCTAGGTTCCCCCTAGAGACACGTTGCCCCCAATGTCAGCAGGAAGTAGCCAGATATCACAACGACGACCCTATTCCTGTTTCACCTCTCTCTTTTCTTTTTAAGTTAACCAAAATGGGGGAAACTGTACCTTCCCCCCCACCATGAGCAAGCCTGAAGAGACCTTGGTTACCACAACAAGGTCAAGTGACGGGATCTAGGTGGAGTTACCCACCTTGGCTGCCCGGAACACAGAAGCAGAACTGCCCCTGGGCTTGCCTTGAGACATCTCAGGCAGTGACCAGGAATGGACTATGGATTATCCCACCCATCTGGAACCAGGAGGGGCTGTGGGTTGGGTCTTCCCCTTTAAATTGAGAGCTGAACACTAAAGCTTTGGGCCTTGATCAGAGAACTTTGTCTTGGCCTCATCTCTTCTGGCCCTCCAGCCCCTTTCATTCCCAGCCCCCCTTTCAGGTGGACCCAGTTGACTTGTGGCCGCGGGCGGCTACAATATAGCATATGGATTAGCATATAACACCTGTTTTGAATTCTTTTATTGACAAAACACCAGCTTCTGCTTTGTTCTAAGTAATAATATGCTGGCCCCTGCCAATACTTAGTGTCATTTGTATGTACCTGGATTTTGAATTACTTGACTGTTATGTATCATCAGCATTTTCATGGCTGTATTAACAATAATTATAATCAGATGACAGAATAGGGTAGTTCTTTAGTAGTTGTTTGTGATGAAGTACACAAACATTTTTCACATTGATGTTAGTATGGTAAAGCATTTACAAAATCATCCCTGATGTTGGTGGCAGGGACAAAAGAGATACATTTCTCTCATAGGTAAAATAGACAGAAGTCCAACCTTAAGGGGATCCTCACCATCCACTTCCTTCTCATGTTCTAGGAAATTTCATCTCCCTTGTTCCTGAAAGCTTCCAAGGGCTCTTTCTGTTTCCCAGCTTATTTCACCTGAATGTTGAAAGAAATCTTTGCTTATGTGATTAAATTTAGTTTCCTGGGGGGGAAATTTAAATATGTATCCTGCAAATGTATCTTACCATTAAAGTTATTTGTTTTAAGGTAAGAAAATTTATCTACATGCTTAATAAATGAAAACTGGTTCTGTTGAGTTTTATTTTTTTCACTTAGACCATTTGTACATTTTTAAAGCTCTGTACCCCATTTTTAAAAATTAGATATTTGTTTTATTTACAATACAGATGTCATTTCCCCTCCCTAAAATGCCCTAACCCATCCCCTCCTCCTTTATGCTTTTATACCATGTTATTACATTTATACTTAATGTGCTTATTGGTATTGTTCGATTATCATTTACTATGCAGCAATTTCTTTTCTTTTTTTCTTTTAAATTTTTTTCCTTTTTTTGATATTTTATGGATTTACATTTCAAATGTTATCACCTTTTCCTTTTCATTTCCAGAACACTCATCTTCCATCCCACCGTTCCAGCTTCCATGAGGATGCTTCCCCTCCCACCTACCTACTCCTGCCTTTCTGCTCTGGCATTCCCCCACATTAGGGAATCAAGCCTTCACAGGACCAAGGGCCTCTTCTCCCATTGATGCCCGACAAGGCCATCGTCTGCTACATATGTGGCTGGAGCCATAGGTACCTCTCTGTGTACTTCTTGGTTGGTGGTTTAGTCCCCGGGTGCTGCGGGGGGGGAGGGGGGTATCTGGTTGGTTGGTATTGTTGTCCTTCCTATGGAATTGCAAAGCCGTTCATCTCCTTCAGTCCTTTCTCTAACTCCTCCATCGGACTCTAACTTCTCCGTTGGAAACTCCACGCTCAGTCAAAGGTTGGCTGTGAGCATCTGCCTCTGTATTTGCCAGGCTCTGGCAGAGCTTCTCAGGAGACAGCTATAACAGACTTCTGTCAGCAAGTTCTTGTCATCTTCAATAGTGTCTGGGTTTGGTGTTTCTATGATTGATCCCCAGGTAGGGCAGTGTCTGGATGGCTTTTCCTTTAGTCTCTGCTCCACACTTTGACCCTTTATTTTCTTTAGACAGGAGCCCTTCTGGGTTAAGAATTTGGAGGTGAGTGATGGCCCCATCTCCCAACCGGGAGCCTTGCCTAGCCTCTGGATATGATCTCTACAGGTTCTCCCTTCCCTTTGTTGGGCATTTCAGCTCATCTCATCCCTGTTGTGTTCTGGGAGCCTCTTGCTTTCCAGGCATCTGGAACTTGCTGGTAGCTACTACCAGTTTTCTATCTCCCATTGCTACACATCTCTGTTCAAATTCCTGACCCTCTGTGTATCATTCCTGTCTCCTCTCATACCTGATCCTGACACCCATATTTCCCCTCTCATTCATCTTTTCTTCCCAAGTCCCTCTCAACCTCCACCTCCCGTGAATATTTTATTCCCCCTTCTAAGAAGGACTGAAGCATCTGTTGGGCCTTGGACTAGGTAACTCCATTTAACCTGCCACCTTCAGTCACGTAGGACACAGGTAGAGGGTGTGATTAACAAGTCTCCATCTCCAGAGATTTAAATATTAATGAATTATCAAAAGGTCAGGGGCGTAGCTAATTAAGTTATTCCCTCCCCTTTTCCCCCTCCCTATAAAATTAGTCTCCCTTGGCTTTTGGTGGGGGAAGCACTTACCACCTACATCCATTTACCATGCCATGAAAAATAAAAGCTTTGGAAAACCGGACTCCATGTGTCGCCTGATCTGCCTGATCTGCCACCGCCAGGTTCCCAGCCTTTGGAAACTTGAGCCACCCACCGCCAGCCCACGGTGGCTGTACCAATGTGCCCGCCTGGGATCCTGATGCCAGACCGCAGTAAGAGACCTCCTGGCTGCCGGACTCCCTCTTCCCCCCACCCCACACCCACCCCACCCCCCCGCCTGCGAGATTTCTTCCCCACAAGCATCCATGTTTTGGTCTTCCTTAAAACAGACACAGAAGACATTTAATCTTCACCAAATGTTAATATTCTGTTTATGTAAATTTAAAAAATTGGTTTCAATTACTTAATGGAGTGATGGAACAAAACTTTTGTTTTCATCTCTTCTAGATTAAATGACCTCAGAAATGGTGATCATCTGTCATGGTAATAAATAGTATGCTTCTTTATAAACTTGACACTCTAATTATAGTTGTTACTGACGTCATTCACATTTTACTCTGAGAATAATATTTGTTGTATTAATACAAAATTTCTAAAAGAAACAATACTTTAAAGAAACAAACAATGTAAATTGACATGAAGGGAAATGGTATGAGAATGAAGGCAGAAGGCAGCTGATAATTATGTTGAATATTAATGGCATATTGATCTCAGATGTTTGACTGTAGGTTTTATAAAAGTAGACTTTTCTGTAGGTAATTCCATCATGTGACACAAAAAAACAAGAATTCTGATATTTACCATTCTTAGTGTGATACAAACTTTGGTGAAGTTTATAAAAACCAAATATGCAGACATATTTTGCATGTAGAATAAACATTTCTTATATAATGAAAGTTAAGAAATTATGTATCACATTTCATAATAAAATAAACTGCTATGTAAAACTGACAGATTACTTAAGTAATTTAATTCTATAAGAGTCTTAGTTTCTACATTCAGAATGTTAAGTTTTAAAATGCTTGATTCTCTGAGATGACTGAAAGGTGTCTTTTTATTTGACTTCTGCAACTGATCTGTCACAGAATCAGTATTTGCCAGTAAAACATTGCACATACGATTGAAGGACTTTTTATTCGAACAGAATAGGCTAGAAATCTCACACATTACTTACCCTCTGTGACCCTGGAATTCTCCTTCTCCTCTACTTTTAGAGATGAAGAACTAAGTGTCAGAATAAGTTCAAAATTGAGAAATAAATAAATGATAAAAATAAATGAACAAATAGTATTTTGTGTCTATGTATATACTAGCCATGAATTCCCCATTGTATTTCATAATGTGTAAATTGCATACAAAAGACATGCTTAGCAAAAAAAAAGATATAAAAAAGTTTTCTAAAAAAAGTTTTATTTATGTCTATTTTATATAAATGCATGTTTTACATGCATGTATATATGTGTACTGTGTGGATGCCTGGTACCCTCAGATTTCAGGTGAGAGCATTAAATCCTCTCAAATCAGAGTTACATATGATTGTGAGCTGGCATGTAGATGATGGGACCTGAAGCCGGATATACTTAAGGGAGTATGATATGCAAATCTAGCCACTGTTTAGTGGTCAGTTTCTCCTTCCTCCTTTTTCATTTTTTTCTCTGTTCTTGTCTTCTCCTTCCTCTTTCTTTTTCTTTTTTGAACGTCTAATTTTTTATTTTGACAATCAAAATTTGTCAATTTGATAAAGAATAAAAACAAACTTCTAACTTCAGACATATATTCATTAAAGTAAACACGGAGTGGAATGGTAAAATTAACTTTCGTTGGTCTTAGAAGAGGGACAAATGAGATGGCTCCACAGTAAAGGCACTTGTTCACACACACGATACATGGTGATTGAAGTTCAACATCAGGAACATACATAAAAGTGAAGGCAAGAACCAACTCCAAAGGTAACCTCTGACCTTCACACAAGTACACACACATGCAAACACACACAAATAAAATAACAAGAAAGTTTAAAGATGAGGAGGAAACATCTTCAATTCAGTCAACTATAATGAACCAAAAGCTTTGTAGAAAAATAAAAATGTCACAAAGAAAAGGTGAATGAATGCTTGAATAATATGCAGTCTGTTAACTATAAAACTGCTAAAATTCAAAGATCTTTTTGAATATTACCTATGATGATATAAAATTTGAGATGTAGCAACTGAGATACCTCTTTGTGCAAAGAAATTAAACTGAGCATGTAAGATGTCAAAACAAATGCTCTGTAAGTTCAAAACATAAGCATATAAAATAGAATTTCAATGAAAATCTTTGCTATTCTCTCAATATTTCTTATTTTGTTTTGAATGCAGTTTTATGTACCAGCCCAGGCTGGCCTGGATCTTCCTGCCTCTGCCATTACCATGCTTAGCTTAATAAGCCCCAATTTTGCTACCTTGATATGGCTACTATAACATATATCAACGTAACAGAAATAGCACAATCTCTGAAGACACATTCCATATTTTATTTACATTTTAAGCCTAACTTTCATCTCAAATTCACATATCCATAACCCTATTTCCTTTTTGCTGACTTCACTTAAAACTTCTAAGCATGTTTTATTAAACAAAGACTGTAAACAAATTATGTCTGTTATATGTAACAAACAGGAACAGTTTTTAACAGAAATTCAAAACCCCAAACATCTTTTTATTATAAATACAGGTATCAAAACAATCCTGAACCTATTTTTGATACTAATAGTAGTCAGTACCCACACCGCTTCAAGAGTTAACACAGTTGGTGACTAGTCATTCTATCTGCTACTTTAAACAACTCCAACTGCAGCTCTACATATGATGGATAAAGCATGCCATTTCTGTTCTTCCTTCTTGAGACTTTACTTTTCAGAAAAACAAAAGTTTCCATGGCCATTTGACACTTTTTAAACATGCTTCTGTCTTGAAAACCTGAATTCCACTTTGAGTACTTCAGGTTCATGTTTAAACGACAGTGCTTTAAGAAGACAAAAAAAATTGTGCTGCACTTCTCTTGTTACCTGAAAACATAATAGGTGTACATATATTAAATATATTCTTACAACTGTCCAGGTCATGTTTACCAGCTGCAATTCTTTTACTTAATGTGTGGGTATTTTGCATGGTGATATTTAATCAAGACAATAACATGAGTAGAAGGTTGTTGATTTGATTTAAGACAAGTTTGAGATCCACTAGAATTAGTTATTGTACGTCTGTCCTTCCGGTGGCTGTGGAAGCTTCATATTTTCTTTGGACATCATAAGACGTCTTAGCTCTTGAAGCACAACTTTAATGCTATAGGAATTCTGCCATTTTGCTAATACTGGTATGCTCTGTGCATCCACCATTCCACTGGAATTATTGATCCCATTCATATTAATTTTTGTTACAAATCTAACTGATGGAGGAGCTTCAGGGTATTTAGATCCACATTCTACTTTCAGGCTATATATTCTGTTTTCATAGTTTGTCCTTGGTGGCCCAATAATCATGCCTGTCCACCTTGTAAGTGTCATGTCTTCATCGTCTTCAAGGCCCCAGCTAACCGTACCATCACCTACTCCTTTCTGTCCTTCTTCAAGTTCTTCCAACAAGCGAAAATTACGAGGAACTTTAACTCCTGTGGAGACCGCCATCTTCTCCTGCTCCCAGACCCACCCCTCCTTCCTCTTTCTTTTCATTTCCTTTTTTTCTTTAAAATGACTCTTACATTACTTATTATACAGGTACTTGCGCCTCATTTAGAATGCTCATTGCATAATACCTGTGTTAAAAGAAAGTTATTCAGATCATTTTTTTTTCCATATGAAAACTGAAATGCCAGTTTGGAAGATGTTTCATTTCTTATATAAATCTTGAAAGAAAACATCTTAATTAGTTTAATTGTTGATCGATTAATGTCCTAGTGATCTATCCACTAATCCTTCAGTAGTCTGAAGTCCATTTAAACATATTCAACACCAAAACCACTAGCCATGGCCTCATAAAATAACATTGAATATTTCATGAAAAAAAATGTATTGTTCAGAAAGGAAAAAACAAAGGAATGAATCCATCACCTTGAACCCATGGAAAATTTCTATTTTTAAGAAAATGTTAGGAGTTTTTGAATATATCAAATACACATAAATTATCAACTATGTCATCATCATAAATCACAAAATGATTCAATAAATCATAAATTTGGAAATGGTCATTTGAATGTTGGTCATTAGTCATGTGCAGGTCTTATTAATTCATACCCATACAATGCTGAGAGCAATGAACAAAGCTATTTGGTTTTAAATATTATTATATACTTTCAAAGACTGAAATTCAGTGGCTGACAAAGATGAAAATCAATCTCTAATTACTTTGGCAGTTAAACAGGTCCAGTGATTAGACAATATTCACTTCACTACTGGGGGCAAATTATCATGGTTTGGCTGAATAATTAGTAAACTAATTAAATAAGGCAAAGTCCCTTGTGAAGCTAAGACACTGCTGACTTTGGTAAGTAGGTTTTCATTTCTCTTATCACCCTTGTCCTTCTGACAGTAATTATTTCCATCATAGATGCAAGCTCACACACTCACATGTGAGCTTGACCATGATCCTTTTCTGTGGCATTTTTCATTTTCAGTCCCTATGTGCTAAACTCTGAGGTCATACCCACTTACTCTCTTTGTACTGTTTTAAATTTATTGTCTAAAATGCTTGTTCTATTTCCAACCTATAATTTTATTACATGGATTCTTGCTATTCTCAGCCTATGGGTTAAAATTATAATGAAATTATCAGTTTTCCTTCCAAGGGTTGTTGTTGCTAATTTTTCCGAGACACTAATTTTCCAGAAACTTTTCATCTCTGCAAACTAAACTTATATTACTGAAAATCTGTTCTTAATCATCTTAAGATTTCTGTAAAAGAAAGAAAGGAAGGAAGGAAGGAAGGAAGGAAGGAAGGAAGGAAGGAAGGAAGGAAGAAAGAAAGAAAGAGGGAAAGAAAGAGGGAAAGAAAGAAAGAAAAAAAGAAAGAAAGAAAGAAGGAAGGAAGGGAGGGAGGGAGGGAGGGAGGGAGGGAGGAAGGGAGGAAGGAAGGAAAATAGAAAGAAGCTGAACTGAAGACTAGGGATATAAACCACTACTGAGGACAGCTTCCTACCATACCAACCCTGTTTAAGTCATTCTGTGTTCATTCCTTTCTTCACTGAAGGAGCTGCCTTAATTTCTCCTGTGAGATGTATCTAAGCTACAGGCTCCCTGTGGCAGCCACTTCCCATTTTCCCATTTTGCCTCATTCCTCTGGGAAACATGAAGTAATTTTCAGTCTCCCAATTATGTTTGACAATAAAACACAGTATTTGAAAAGCAACTATTTAATGAGTTCAATACTTATCTCCAAATGTTCTTGATTTTGTTTTTTTCCTGTCTGGCTCCATAAAGTATTCCAATTTGAAAAGATTTTAAATTTTATCTCCTTCTACCAAGAAAAAAATGACTCAAGATTTGACACTAGTTCTGCTTGTTGTAAGAATAACAAAGAATCCTAACTAATAGTCACACTATGAAAGAAGATAAGAGTAAAAGTAGTTGCTATCACATAGAGACTTCAAACTCTCAAATAGCATAGGTATTTTAGCCAGACAAAATATAAGAGTGGTGAACCTAAGTTTCATAAAACCTTTATTCTTTTTTTCTTGATTTTTTTCTTGTATATTTTATTTACATTTCAGATGTTATCCCCTTACCCCATTCCCCCCACCACCCAGGAACCCTCTTTCCCATCTACCCCTCCTCCTGCTTCTATGAGGATGTGCCCTCACCTACCCGCCCTACTCCAACCTCCCCACCCTCAAATTCCCCCACACTCAGGATCCAGCCTTCATGGGATCAAGGATCTCCTCTCCTACCTATGCCTGACAAGGCCATCCTCCCCTACATATACAGCTGGAGCCATGGGTCCCTCCCTATGTGCTTCCAGGCTGGTGGTTTAGACCTTGGGAGCTCTGGTTGGTTGGTATTGTTGCTCTCCTCATGAGGCCACAAACCCATTCATCTCCTTCAGCTCCTTCCCTCTAACTCCTCCATTGGGAACCCCATGATCAGTTCAATGGTTAGCTGTGAGCATCTGCCTCTGAATATGTCAGACTCTGGCAGACCTCTAAGGAGACAGCTATATCAGGCTTCTGTCAGCATGAACTTCCTGGCATCCACATCAGTGTCTACCTTTGGTGACTGCGCATGGGATGGATACCCAGGGGGAATGGTCTCCAGATGGCCCCTCCTTCAGTTTCTGTCCCCCACTTTTTCTCCATATTTGCTCCCTTGAGTATTTTGTTTTTCCTTCTAGGAAGGACCAAAGCACCCATACTTGGTCTTTCTTCTTCATGAGCTTCATGTGTTCTATGAGTTGAATCTCGGCTATTTCAAGCTTTGGGGCTAATATCCACTTATCAGTGAATAATACCATGTGCTTTCTTTTGTGATTGAGTTATCTCACTCAGGATGATATTTTCTAGTTCTATCCACTTACCTAAAAATTTCTTGAATTCATTGTTTTTAATACTTGAGTAATTCTCCATTGTGTAAATGTACCACAATTTTTGTATCCATTCCTCTGTTGAAGGACATTTGGTTTCTTTCCAGCTTCTGGCTATTATAAATATGGCTGCTATGAATATAGTGGAGCATATGTCTTTGTTATATGTTGGAGCATCTTCTGGGTATATACCCAGAAGTGGTATAGCTGGGTTCTCAGGTAATGCTATGTCCAATTTTCCGAGGAACCTCCAGACTGATTTCCAGAGTAGTTGTACCAGTTCGCAATCCTACCAACAATGGAGGAGTGTTCCCCTTTCTCCACATCCTTGCCAGCATCTACTATCACCTGAGTTTTTGATCTTAGCCATTCTGACTAGTGTGAGGTGGTATCTCAGGGTTGTTTTGATTTGCATTTCCTTGATTAAGGATGTTGAGCATTTCTTAAGGTGCTTCTCGGCCATTCGAGTTTCCTCAGTTGAGAATTCTCTATTTAGCTCTGTAGCTCATCTTTTAATTGGGTTATTTGGTTTTGTTTTTGTTGTTGTTGTTGTTTTTTTTTTTTTTTTGAGTTTAACTTTTTGAGTTCTTTGCATATTTTTGGAAATCTGCCCTCTTTTGGATGTAGTATTGGTAAAGATCTCTTCCCAATCTGTTGGTTGTCATTTTGTCCTATTGACAGTGTCCTTTGCCTTACAGAAGCTTTACAATTTGATGAGGTCCCATTTGTCAATTCTTGATCTTAGCGCATAAGCCACTTGTTTTCTGTTCAGGAACTTTTCCCCTGTGCCCAGGTATTCAAGGTTCTTCCCCACCTTCTCTTCTATTAGTTTCAGTGTATCTGTTTTATGTGAAGGTCTTTTATCTACTTGGACTTGAGATAAAAATGGATCAATTTGCATTCTTCTACTTGTTGTCCTCCAGTTGAACCAACACTATTTGTTGAAAATGCTGTCCTTTCCCCACTGGACAGTTTTAGCTTCTTTGTCAAAGATCAAGTGACCATGGGTATGTGGGTTCATTTCTGGGTCTTCAATTCTATTCCATTGATCTTCCTGTCTGTCTCTGTACCAATAACATGCAGTTTTTATCACTATTGCTCTGTAGTATAGCTTGAGATCAGGGATGGTGATTCCTTCAGAAGTTCTTTTATTGTTGAGAATAGTTTTTGCTCTGCTGGGATTTTTGTTATTCCAAATGAATTTGAAAATATCTTTTTTCTAACTCTGTGAAGAATTGAGTTGAGATTTTAATGGGGATTTCATTGAATCTGTAGTTTACTTTTGGCAAGATAGCCATTTTTACTATATTATTCCTGCCAATTTATGAACATGGGAGATCCTCAGAAATAATGGAAAAAATAATGCGTATCTTGTTTAAATATTCTTTCAAAAATTTTTCCTTTAAAACTTTATTTTTATAAGCTACTCTTTAGAAACAAAGTGTCAAAAATCCTGTTCATTGGAATATGCTTTCATCAACCTATTACTCCAAAGTATGATAATACTGGTAATGACAAGATTTTTTAAAAAAAATATGAGTTGAGCCAATTTTGAGAATTGTGGCACCTTTTCAGGAGCTATGCATATTCAAGTTAAATGTAAAACTGAAGCAATGCTGGCTATTGTATGCAGTCTTGGTAGTAGAGATAACAGATCTCCCAATTTTACCTTTCTTACACATGATTGAAATAACCCTGAGATTTAGTTACCAAGTTGATATGTTTTATAGCTTTTCTATATGCAGTATTGGAAACATAACTAGAGTTGTATTCTTTCTTCTTTTATTCTTCTAGTAAGATGTTACCACACTGTTATGTATCAGGCTTATAATAAAGGTTTTATGAGCATGGGAGATCTTTCTACCTTCTGAGATCTTACATTTCTTTCTTCAGAGACTTAAAGTTCTTGTCATACAGATCTTTCACTTGCTTTAGATTCACTCCAAGATATTTTATATTAATTGTGACTATTGTGAAGGGTGTCATTTCCCTATTTCTTTCTCAGTCTGTTTATCTTTGGAGTGGAGGAAGGCTACAGATTTGTTTCAGATGATTTTATAACCAGCCACTTTACTGAAGTTGTTTATCAGGTTTATGAGTTCTCTGGTGGAAGTTTTAGGGTCACTTAAGTATATTATCATATCATCTGCAAATAGTGATATTTTGACTTCTTCCTTTCCTATTTGTATCCCTTTGACTTCTTTTTGTTGTCTGATTGCTCTGGCTAGGACTTCCAGTACTATATTGAATAGGTAGGGAGAGAGTGGGCAGCCTTGTCTAGTCCCTGATTTTATTGGGATTGCTTCAAGTTTCTCCCCATTTAGTTTTATGTTGGCTACTGGTTTGCTGTATACTGATTTTACTATGTTTAGGTATGGACTTGAATTCCTGATCTTTTCAAGACTTTTACAGTGAAGGGATGTTGAATTTTGTCAATTGTATATATTTATATAGAAATAATAAAAGTTAATAAAAAACAGATCATGACTTTTCAGGAGAGTGAGGAAGGGTATGTAGGAGGATTAAAGGCAAGGAAGGGAAGAAGAAATGACACAATGACACATCATAATCTCAAGAAATCTTGACCTTGAATAGGAAACATGAGAACTAAATATTTAATTGCATCTATTCCTCAGAAAAGCATCTTCAGAATCCCATCCTAATTTCAAGATTGGGTCAGAGGTCTATCTTTAAAATAGAAAAAAAGTGAATAAACTTAGAAGCTAATTTGTATCAGGAAAAGAACATGCACACTACTCAACATTAATTATCAGACATGGAGACATAGACCAAGTTGGAGAGCTGAGATGGTCACATTATGATTGGTTCAGGTGAATTTTGAAATATTGAAACTAGAACTACAGCTAGAAGTGTTTACTGTCAGACATCCTCATCTACTTCAAAAGCCTTAAATATTTGTTCAATATCAAGCATGACTATATATATATATATATATATATATATATATATATATATATATATTTTTAAATATATTTTGGCTAAATTTATTTAAAAAATATTTGAAATTTGCTTATTGTTCAGAAAACATTGGTTGCCCAGACTCCCCAGACCATTCCTAATGTACATTGTCAAGGTAAATCCTTATCATTCTATGGTTCACTCAAGTAAATGTTAAAATTATTATGCAAATCTAGGATTAAAAAGCTATTCAAACATTAAGTTCAAAATAGCAAAGGGAAAGGAGGAAATTATGTATTTTCCAGAGGCTTTCTTTTCATGTAATGGATAAACAAAGCTAGCTCAGAGAGGGTGATGGCTGTCACATATTGAAGTGTTGGTGGACATAGTTACAGCATTAGTCTAAATCATGTAAATAAATGTGCCAAAATTGACTCTCCCAAAACTGTGTCTTTTAAGGAGTGAAACAGAATGAAGAAACAGGGTTCAAAGACAGAAAACTCTAATATTATGTAATATCTTCAATGTCTTGAGGTTACTAAGTTGAATGGGAAAAAAATAAAACAAATAGTATTCAGACCTCCTGAGAAGCTGAATCAACCTTTTAATTAGAACACTTGAAGGCTGCAGTCTCTCCACAGGGGCATAATGACTATGCAAATATCACTCAAGGG